>NW_006799025.1:3554337-3566171 GCF_000442215.2 Lipotes vexillifer | reverse complement strand
ACAAAAAAAAAAAAAAAAAAAAAAAAAAAAAAAACTTGCAACCCTGGGGAATAGCAGAGATTAGTGCCATCTTCAAGAACCTAAAAGGTGTAGAGGTTGCCATCTCCGCATTATCACTACTTACTTCACCAGTCTGGCTTTGCAGAAACTATATATATCACAATGGATGACAGTGCACTACCACAAACTTAGCCAAGTTATAGCTCCAGTTGCAGCTACTGTGCTGAGTATCGATGGTATCTTTATTGGAGGAGATTAACACAGCCTCAGGTACATGATATGCAGTTACTGAAATGGCAAAAGCATGTTTCCAGAACTACTGGAAAGGAGGATAAGAAGCAGTTTGAGTGCATTTGAAATGGATAGCTGTGCATATTCATGGTTTTGCCCTAGATCTATGTTAATCATCATAATAGTCCACAGGGAACTGTATGATTTGATCATGATATAGAATATCACTTTGGTCCACTATATTGAGGACTCATGTTCATCCAGACCTAATAAGCAAGAAATAGCAAGCACTCTGGTTGCCTTGGTAAGACACACAAGCTTTCGAGGGTAAAAGAAAAATCCTATGATGATCAAGTACCTTCAATATAAGTGAGGATTTTAGACATCCAGTGGTCTGAAGCATGCTGGAATATACTCTTTAAAGTAATAAATACCTCCTACCACTAAGGAAAAAGGCATAATACTTCGTGAGTCTCTTTGATTTTAGGAATAGCACATTCCACACTTGGAAATACTACAATGACTCTTACTTGATTATACAGAAAGCTGGTTACTTTGAATGGGGACCAGAGTAAAATAGAGCTTTGCAACAGATCTAGGCAATGGCAAAGGAAACATTGTAGGAAGTCTTTGGCATTCTGGCAGAGCTGCAGTGAAGACCTCTAGGTTTCTGGAGCAATGCCAGGCCACTCCATAGCAGAGAAAAATATATCATTCAAAAATATATCACTGGTCCTGCCTCTTACTGGGCCCTGATAGAAACTGAGCATATAACCATGGGACCTCAAGTGACCATGGAGACAGAACTGTCTATCATGAGCTGGTTTCTATCAAAACACTAAAGTCATAAAGCTGGGAGAGCCACAGCAATCCATTATTAAATGGAAGTGCTAGGGTCTGATGCTAGGGTCTGATTGTGCCCCCAAAAATTCATATGTTGAAATCGTAACCCCCGAAAGGATGGTATTAAGAAGTGGAGCCTTTGGTCATGAGAGTAGAGTCTTCATGAATGGGATCAGTGTTCTTATAAAAGAGACCCCACAGAGATCCCTTGCCCCTCCAACACTGAGCACGTGGAAGGAAGGCTCTGCCTATGATCCAGAAATCAGGCCCTTATCAAACACCGAATCTGTTGGAGCCATGACCCTGGACTTCCCAGCCTCCATACTGTGAGAAAGAAATTTCTGTTGTTTATAAGCCACCCAGTCTATGGTATTTTGTTATAGTGGCCCAAACGGACTGGTTTTGGAATTAAGTTCAGAGGGCAAAAGACAGCTGAAATAACAGGTGTCCCACATCTCATGTCACCTACCATTGTTACACCGACATCACTTCTTTAGCTTTACTCCTGTGACCAGCAGATGAAGAGGGAAAAAGCCTGAGCTTAGTTTATGAATGGATTGGCTTGGTAAATAATACAGGGCAAAAGTGGATTGGTGCTGCACTACAGCCCCATTCAGGGGTGGTCCTGAAAGACAGTGGTGAGGGGAAGTCCTCCCAATGGACAACACATCTGATCTTTCACTTTGTAAAATGGAGAGGGAAGTAGCCCAAAGTAAGAATCCACACAGATTCATGGCCAGTGTAGAATGGCTTGGGTGGTTGGTCAGAGGCCTGGAAGAAATGAGACCGAAAATCTGAAATGGACCTATGAGAGTGACCACAAAGTGTGAAGATATTCTTATTGCAATTAATGCCCACCAAAGAGCATCCACTATAAAAGAGGTGCTAAACAACCAAGTGGACTCAGTCCATAGATGTCAGCCAGCCTCTGTCCATGGCTATCCCAGTGTTTGCACATTTATCTCAAGAAAAGAGTAGTCATGGTGGCAGAGTTGGAGGTGCTGCCTGGTCCCAAGAGCTTAGTCTCGCTATCACCAAAGTTGATCTAGCTGCTACCAGAAATGACCTCAGCAACAGAGACCAATGCTGAGCTCCCTATCTGGGTACCATCCCTGACTGGAAACATCCAGACACTTGGTGGCAAGTTGATTACATTGAGCCCCTTGTACCCTGGTTTCATGCTGACAAAGAATAATATGTATTTTAGGTATGGGTGCCTTCCTGCCCGCAGTGCCTCAGCCAGCACCACCATCTAAGGCATCATAAAGTAAAGTATCTGCTCTACCTTCATGGAATCTCACATAACAATATTTTCAACCAAGAGACTCATTTTTCAAGCAAAGGAAAGGCTGTGATGAGTAAATGAGAATGTGATTCAATAATCCTATCACGTACCACACAATCCAGAAGCTTCCAGTCTGATCAGCAAGGATATGGCCTCTTGAAGGCACAGCTGAGTACCAGCTTGAACATGACTTCCCGTAAGGATGAGGTACCACCTTTCAGGATGTGACATGCACATTACCCAAAGCCATTATATGGTGCTGTGTCCTTGACTGTTATATACATGGGTCCAGAAACCAAGAGGTAAAAGTGGGAGTGGACTACTCACCCTTATTCCCAATGACCTACTTGAGGAATATGTGCTTCCTGTCCCTGAGACTTTCAGCACTGTGGGACTAGAGGTCTTGATTCCCAGGAGGGGAGGTTTCCACTAGAAGCATATCCTTAAGCTTAAATCCAGCCCCGCAGAAGCGCTAACCAAAGGGAAGGGGGTTCTAGAATGAGTGATAGAGGAGGGAAATGAGAAGGATTAGTTACAGCCTGAGGATCTACTACAGCATCAGGGCTGCTGTCCCAATAATGCTCCTCTTGTAAGTTTTCAGGTTGTAACCGAACAGAATCCTGGAGAAGCTGTGCCTGGAGAGAATAAAGTTAAGGTGAAGGCAAGGGTTTCTGAGGGAGGTAAGAGGAAGTCTGTGGTGGACACTATTGATGACTAACCTCGATTCCCCTTCTGTCTGGTGCACCCCTCTCCCAGCTGTTGTGGGTGTTGGCTGCTAATGGCTCACAGCTGCCCCCTTCTGGGAGCCTACTGGTCCTAGAAACCAGTACACTCCCCAACACACCCAGAGTGGAAGACCTCAGCCAGTGACTGACTGGCAGGTATGCAAAAGGTCACCGCCCCCCTCACTTCAAGTGAACCATCTCTGTAGTACAACTTGTACTTGAGAGCTTCCTTGTGGAATCAGACTGAAGCTAGTCTCTAAGGCCACATTCTTGCTTAGCTCTTCCCCCTGACCCTTCCCACTTCCCTCGTTACCCTTCTGAAAATGTTCCCCCAGTAAATCACATGAACAAGAATTACTGTCTCTGGCTCTGCTTCCAGAGAACCCAATCTAAGACACCAGCTATATAAATTAAATATACACGTACATCAACAAGTCCACACAATTACAAGAACACACACAAATAAAAGGAAGCATATCAAACACAGAGTCACTGCCTTGGGGGGGAAATACGTTTAAAAGTAAATGAATAAATAAACAAAACAAAAAAAAAAGGGAGCGGGCTTGCAGGGACCAATGTAGACACTATGACATGAATTGAGGGCTGTGATTAACTCTGCTCTATATGCCTGAAATCCAAAAATAAATAAGCAAATAAACAGACGGGTAGTTAGAAGGTCCTTTTTAGCAAATTCTGTCTCAAACTATGTAAATGCATTCAGGTAAGGTCTCAAATTGTTCTTTCCTCAACGTTTATTATTTGAGTGTTCTTGTACTTCCCAAGAGGTCAACCTAAAAAGATTAAGCAAAATCCCAGATGGTTTTTATGTGTCTGGGTCAAGCTTATTTCTAGTATTCTAAACAGGAAATTTGTTAAGAGTGCTTAATTTATTACTTTAACTGGATCTTACTTTTCCTTCTCCCTGCTTGGCCCCCATCTCCCCCTGCCCATCATTCCTCACTTCTACCCTTTACCATGAATAATCTGAAAATCGTACCATCAATATCAAAGCTACCAGAAGCATTTCAGCCTGAGTTCTTCTGTTTTGGCTAAGCCCTAAAGAGTATGTTACAACACTGCAAACAAGTAAGAACAGAGAAATACAATTTTAGCATAGGAACTGAATAACAGCTTTCCTTCTGAATGTCTTATGTGCTTTGGATAACTCCATAATTCTAGACACAACAATATGTGGCCTGCTTTATCTAATTGAATTTGCCACTATACTTTTCTCTAATTAAATTAGGTTCAACTAATAAATACTGATTAATGATCACTGCTCTTAGTTGCTACAAAAATCATTTAAGACACAGTGCATCTGTTCCAGAAGTTTCTAATCAGTGTTGGAGAAGAATCCTTAAATATATTGGGTCTTTCTTCAAATTTTCAATGGGAAGTTTTCACACTCCTAACTTCCAAAAGTATTGTCATTTCCACACTTTTAAAATTATCTCTATGCTTTGCCTGGGAAAAAGTTGAAATTATTTTCTGATACAACCTTTCCCTTCAAATCTGCTTTATAAAAGTTTTATATTGTCCATAATTTCTTCCTTGCCCTGAGACAGCAATCTTTTATTTACCCATTGACTTGCTAAACTACCCGGCAAAGACCTTGACAGATTCTCAACTGTCCATGAGAACACTGCTCTTTCTCTTAATAGCAGAAGTGGGTTGAGAATGTTTGGGATGGCCAAGGGTTTCATCAGAAGAAGTCATTAGCATAAGAAGCCCTTTGGCCTCTTTGGAGACAAAAGTTACTGAATCATTGCTTGGGAATATTGGGAAGGTGTTCTGTGCTCTGCTTCTTTTTCTAGAAATCCAGAGTCCTGCCAGCTCCATAGGTATAGAAGCAACCACACTGTGATGACACCTGGTTATCTTCTTTACAGAGCATAGGCATGAAGTTCAGGGATGAAGACAGACCCCAGGACTAGACTCACAGTTGGGCTGCCAACCATCTTACATGACTTATTTCCCAGTGTGACTTCTGCTCTTCCCAATATTTCCAGGCGTCCCATGGTATTTCACCCCTGAATGATACTATACATACCAGTCTTCTGATGCAATGCCCTTGGCCCTTACTCTACCTGGTGAACCAGGAAAATGGCTGCATGTCCACTTCCCACATCTCTTATGGTCTCAGAGCTACAAAGTATTTGTGGGTAAGATACTGGTGTTCCAGAAAAGGTTTTATTCCCTGATCAACAGGACTGGCTGCACAGCCCCTCACCAAGACATCCTCAGCCCAGACAACCCAGGAAGAAATGCCCAGTGAATAAGAAACACTTTCACTTATCCCCCTCACAGCCAGGGGTACTTGTTCCTCCTCTAAATTTCAACACCAACCCCACACTCTTACCCCTCTCTCACATCATCTTTCCCTTGCACATGCTTACTTCCTTTACCCTGGGAATAGAAGTGCCCACACAGGGGAATTACTGCCCTCTCAATGTTCATGTGTCATCTTCCATTCATAAGACTTATCTCTAGTCCAAGATTAACCTGCAAAGTCAATTCGCCTTTCTAAGAAATACAGCACATGGTTGAAATTCCGTCTTACAAATCAAGGGGCCTGGAATTAGCTACTTTGTCTTGCGTTCACTTTGCTTTATCTCCACAACATCCTCAAGTAAAATGTGTAAATCAAAACACTTTAACTACTAGATATAAGAGCAGTGAAGATCCTGGGATCAGCTTGATCTATACCAAGAGTTCCCAGGACAAGTGGTTCACCTCAGAAGCAGCTGACCCCTCCTGAGAGGCCTGATCCTTCTCTCCTCTCATCAGACACCAGGAGACAGCTGGGAACGCTTTGTGGAAGCAGCGAAATCCTTCATGTCTCACATCTTTCCTTTGCTAAACCCCATCGTGCACTGGGCTCCCGCCCCCACAGATCCACGCTTCCCCTCAGATCTTCCCGCTATGCCCTATGGAACATCTCTGGAATTATAAACAGAATGTCATCTGTCCTCAGATTCTTGACTGAACACCACATCTCCCGCCTCCCTGTACAGAAACTGGCTTTTCTCAGGAGACACCACGCTCTCTGTGGCTTCACAAGGGAAGACAGTGTCACCTCACTTCCCAGTGCCACCTCTACACCTCTACACCTCGAACTCGTGTAGCAAACGTCTGCCTCTTTGAGGCTCTCCCCTGCTGGCAATATCCTCCACACCACCATCACTCTGTGAAGACATTATAGTATCCCTCTTGTTGCACTTCTTCACCCCTAGATCTGATGTCGTCCTGGGTGACATCAACATCCACACAAACTACCCAACACTATGTCCTTTTTCCTTGGTCTTCTCATTGCCGGGAACCCAGATATCCAGTTCACTCATAGCCACCTTGGACTCTAAATAGGCACCCCCAAAACTAAATGAAAACATCCTGCTTTGGCACCACAAACTTCAATTCACTCCCACCAGCTATCTGCTACAGTTACTCCTTCTCCAGACAGTTTAAGTTCCTTAAACTTCTGGGTTCTCCAGTCCCACAGCCCTTCCACTTTATTCCAAGCTACCAGCCCCTCCATGCTTCATCATTGTACTCTGAAGATTAGCCTCAATATTTTGGTTCTTCAACTATCACTTGCCAATATTTTCAACACCTTTGAACATTATCTCTCCACAGCACCCATGTGGCAAATAATCAACTTTATTTTTACTATTTTATTCCATTTTTTTAACTTGGGATACAACATGGTCTATTTATCTTACATTTGTCTAATCTGCTATGTTTTTTACATTTTATTTTTAGATTATTTTTCCATATATTAATTGTTAGAATTTTCTTATCCTTGTTCAGTATAAAATGCCATGTACTTGAAAACGCTGTGCAGAGCAAAAGTCATGCTGGACATATACAAGTAAGGTAGTTCAGAGCCAGACTGCAAGTCTAATCAAAGATTCTGAACTACGCACTTCCCTTGCTTCCAGCATGGAGAAAATTAGCTTTTAACCATACATTTATAATATTGTACCTTTTAGCTTCTATAAATGAAGCAGAGGAGTTGGGGGAGAGTGCAAGGTTTGGGTGACAGTCAGCGGAAAGGGAAGTCTTCTGCTTTGTGTCCCTACACTCACCCAGTCAGCCCTCCAGGTACCTACTTCCCCCACAAGTGGTTGTGCAGGTTGAATCTCCAGTCACTCTGCCTTTACTTTCATTCACATATCTGAAACTTTACACATAGATTCAAAGACCTTATGCATTTTTTGACATAAGGACACCTGGCAGGAGGTGAGTAGGGGCTAGAACTGAGTGTGCATGCTCTGTTCTCTGACCTGTGTGCTCTGGCTTGGAGGAAGAGCGCCTTTTTCTAATTCATACAAAAAAATAATATAAACTACCCTTTCCCCATCCCTTCCAGTGCTGAACCTCCAATACAAAAACATTTAAGAAAAGTTGATCCAGTCAAACTACTGCTCACTTCACAATTCTCCCTCACTTCTCCCCTTCCCCCACTCCTTCCATTCCAGAGAAAAATTAGCAAAAGAGTCAACTATGTGTAGTGTCTGGAGTCAGACATACTTGAATTTGATCCCAGCTCAAGGACTTACAGACTAGGACCTTGGACACATTACTTGACCACTTTGAGCCTAGGTTTCCTCATTTGTTAAATGAATGGGTATTAAGTTTTTATAAAGATTAAATGAAATAAAGGTAGTGAAGTCCCTAGTACAGTGTATGGCATATGGCAGATACCCAGTAAATATGTGCAGTCAGCCAACAAACAAGCAAGATGGATTGATGGATGGATGGGTGGATGGATGGATAGATGAACAGATAAGACAAAACATAGTCTTTGGATATCTCCAGTCACTCTGCCTTTAAGAAGTGACATATGATCTACATGACTGGAGTGATAACATCGCAGGAGAGAATCCTAAGAAACCAACAAGAAACACATTTTCGATAAATAGCCTTTATTTCTGTAATTTCCTGCATTTATTTTGCCTGGCCAAGGCAGGTTTTTATTACTGCAGGACAAGAAATGATCTGGGAAACTCTCCATCATTCAAGTATCTGAAAATTCACACGTAAATTCAAAGACCTTATGCATTTTTTGAATAAATTAAATAAATTACTAGCATTGTAGGTGGCTCAGTTTTACTGATAACTTGTTTACAGTGACATGCTAGTTCTAAGAAAACACTACTTATCCAATTTATAGACACATACTACATGCGGAAAGTACTGATAAAATGGTATGACTTAATTTCAAACAGAACATATCAAAAACAAAAAAATAAATGAGTTAGGTTTTTTTTAATGAGAGAAACTCTCCATGTTTTATACTTGTTTCTGTGAAGGGCTTTTATAATTGCTTATTCCTTGAATTTTAAGTGCTGACTAGGTTTATATGATTAAGTTCCTAAAATCAAATACAGCAAAGGCAAGATAGCAAAATGACTTAGCAGAAATTTGTGTTAACTATGAAATAATTATGGCTGCAATCTCTCCTGCTCTGGTGCACATACATATACACATACACATACACACACATATATACAAACATACATACACAGATGTGTATGTACATACTCAGATATACACCCACACATGGGGAACTAAAGAGAAAATGATTGAAAAAAAGGACTCCACTTTCTAAAGTAACATAATACAACGTTATTATGATTTAAAATACCTCATCAATGAAAAGAGCATCTACTTCAATCAACAGTCTACAAAATGGCATGTTGATGCAAATATTTATCCCTATTTAATAAAACATGCAAACATAAATCCGTATTTAATAAAAGCAGTCAAAGACAATGTAATGTCTTAAAAGTCCTCGAGTTATTAAACAGAAAAAAAGTAGACTAAATCTTTAAGAACCTTAAAATACTACAAAAACAATGAAATTTCTCTTTTTTAAAAAATTTTTGACAAGTGTGTCTCACTAAGATAGTCAAAGCAGTCTCATGAACAAAGTTATTCCACAAATACCTATGGAGTGCACACTGTGTACCAGGTACAGTCCTATGTCCTGGGCAAACATCAGTGAACCAACATGTAAAATCCCTGCTCCCATATGGCTTATATTCTAGTGGGAGGAAAATGGGCACTCTTTGTTTGGCTAACTCCTAAGCATTATGAAGAAAACACTGTATAACTCTGTTAGAAAACTTTTGTTTTAATATTTTAAATGTTTTTAAAAGTTTTAAAAGAGAGAAAACCATTTTTTTAAGAAATAGGAATAAGTAAAGACCCCTGGAGACTTACAGAAAATTGGAGGGGTTTATATAATAGTTTTATCTCATAGAAGAGAAAAAAGAGACAATCTGGAAGATAGTTCCCAAGGAAGACTTTCTGATTCCTCAGCCAAAACAAGTTATGCTCTATTTCCCATCTATTTATGTACCTTGAAACAAAAATTACTTATTGAAGTCATACTATATTGGAGAAATATCAGTTGCCAAAAAGTCTAGCGTCTGGTGTGGGAGACACAGAAGTAATTGAAAATTAAAATACAATAGGAGCGCTTCCCTGGTGGCGCAGTGTTGAGAGTCCGCCTGCTGATGCGGGGGACACGGATTCGTGCCCGGGTTCGGGAAGATCCCACATGCCGCGGAGCGGCTGGGCCCGTGAGCCATGGCCGCTGAGCCTGCGCGTCCGGAGCCTGGGCTCTGCAACAGGAGAGGCCAAAACAGTGAGAGGCCCGCGTACCGAAAAAAAAAAAAAAAACAATAGGAAATGTCCATAAAAAGTACGTAAAGATCCTGGCCAATCTTAAGTGATCAAAGAAAATCAACAGAGGATTCCTGAGCTGAGTCTTAAAATTTGTAAGGAGGTGAGAACATGTAATGAATTGCTAATAATTTTAGGAACATCTGGGCCTTAGGATGTTTGCATGATAGTGAAGAGGGTTACAAATGGAGAGGCTTGCAGAAGACTACATTTTGAAGGTCTTTTCATGCCATGCTAAGGATGCTATAGTTCACTCTGATGTCTCCAAGGAAATACTGAAGTAGAGGAGTCTTATGAAAAAATTTGTTTTGGAAAGTTCCATTTTAGGCAATGCAAAGGATGGAATCTCATCTACTCTACGAGTGAAACTGGAGGCAAAGAGAGTGGTTTGGGGGCTGTGCTAGCTTCCAAGTGCTGTCAAAACAAATTACCACAAATTAGGCTTAAAAAAACAGAAATGTATTCTCTAACTGTTCTGAAGACTGAAGTCCAAAATCAGGATGTCAGAGCTACATCCTCTCTGAAGGCTCTAAGAAAGGATCCTTTCCTTGTTTCTTCCTAGCTTCTGGAGGTTGCCAGCAATCCTGGATGTCCCACGGCTTGTAAACGCATCACTCCATTCTCTGCCTAATCTTCACACGGCGTTCTTTCTGTGTCTCTCTACCCTCACCTGGCATTCTCTTATCTATGTCTGTGTTCAGATTTCCCTCTTCTCGTAAAGACACCAGTCCTAGGATTAGGGTCTACCCTAATCTAGTATGAATTAACTTGGTTACATCCATAAAGGACCCTACTTCCAAATAAGGTTATATTCGGAGGTTCTGGGAGAGCATACATTTGGAGGGAATATTATTCATCCCAGTGCAGGAGCTATTGAAGCATAAATTTGGGGTGGGGGAACTTCCCTGGTGGTGCAGTGGTTAAGAATCCGCCTGCCAACGCGGGGGACATGGGTTCGAGCCGTGGTCCGGGAAGATCCCACACGCTGCGGAGCAACTAAGCCCGTGCGCCGTAGCTACTGAGCCTGCACTCTACAGCCTGCGAGCCACAACTACTGAGCCCCTGTGCCCCAACGATTGAAGCCCACACGCCTAGAGCCTGTGCTTCGCAATAAGAGAAGCCACTGCAATGAGAAGCCTGCGGACTACAACAGGGTAGTCCCCGCTCACCGCAACTAGCGAAAGCCCGCGCACAGCAACGAAGACCCAATGCAGCCAAAAATAAATAAATAAACAAATTTTTTTTAAAAAGGGGGGGAATATTATTCATCCCAGTACAGGAGCTATTGCAATATCCCAGGCAAAAGATGAGGATAGGCTAAAACTAAGGCAGTGACAGGGAACCAAAAAGGAGGAAATAGGTTCAAGAGCATTTGAGAAGGTTTAATCAATTGAGTTTAATGTCTTATTAGATATGTAGGGTGATTGATTACATTGATGGCTCCAATTATTGGCCTTCCTGTACGTATTCTCTTTGACTTGGGCTTTTTTTTAGTCCCCTCCTACTGAGTTTGACTATCTTGTTACTTTCTTTTTTTTTTTTTTTGCGGTACGGGGGCCTCTCACTGCTGTGGCCTCTTCCGTTGCGGAGCACAGGCTACGGACGCGCAGGCTCAGCGGCCCATGGCTCACGGGCCCAGCCGCTCCGCGGCGTGTGGGATCTTCCCGGACCGGAGCACGAACCCATGTCCCCTTGCATCGGCAGGTGGACTCTCAAGCACTGTGCCACCAGGGAAGCCCTATCTTGTTACTTTTGACAGAGAAGGAGGAATCAAAGATAATGCCCATTGGTTTTGGTGACTAGATACATAGTAGAAAATGTCAGAGAAAAACAGGAACTAGTCTGCGGCTTTACTAATGATATTCCCTCTGTTAGAATGTTATACCCCCTTGATTTTACTTCTAACTGAATGCTCAGGTACAGCTTAAATGTTGCCCTTTCCGAGAAGTATTGTCCGGTGCCCACCCAAACTTATGTCTCACTCTCCTTAGCATTCTTTTTTTTTTTTTTTTTTTTTTTTTTTTTGATTTTTGGGCCCCTCCCCTTCTGGGGCTCTCTCG
>NW_006799025.1:3525864-3554038 GCF_000442215.2 Lipotes vexillifer | reverse complement strand
CTCTCACTGTCGTGGCCTCTCCCGTTGCCGGATGCGCAAGCTCAGCGCCCATGGCTCACGGGCCCAGCCGCTCCGCGGCATGTGGGATCCTCCCGGACCGGGGCACGAACCCGTATCCCCTGCATCGGCAGGCGGACTCTCAACCACTGCGCCACCAGGGAGGCCCTCCTTAGCATTCTTAATAAATTATTTGTGCCACACCTCACCCTCCCTGCCATCAAACCACTTCTCTGCCTCCTTTATGGAACAGAATTCTTCCAAAGAATACCATACTGTAGGTACCAAATTCTGTATTAATAAGAGTTCAATAAGAGAAGCAGAGGCACTAGAATATATATTATATGTGTGTGTTATTTTATAATTTGACCTTATGTAAGTGTAGGAGTTGGTATAAAATTTTCTGTAAAGCTGTTGTCTTCACATCTGACGTTGGAGCTTCAAGTCTACAGGGCAAGCAATTAAGAAGAAGACACATATAAAATGGGGGAGAGAGAGTTATCCTCTCTTGTGGGTTACAGGGAGAGCTGTTACCCACAAGCTCAAACTGGAGCCCACAAGATAGGCTGCAACCCATTCAGACTCTCACTATCTCTGACATTGATGACATGTGTGTCTTAACCAAAAAAGGTGGTGCTCTTCATCGTGGAACTAAACACACACCTCGCCTCACTCACAAGTTGAGGCAGCTGAGAGAGGATTCAGAGGAAGATGAAGCAGCTGTAGGCCTGGTTGCTGTCCCACACCAGCAACTGACAACATGAGCGAGCTGTAATAGCACCTGCATTGACCTTCTGAGCCTAAAAACAATATAGAAGCTGCTTCTTTTCCATCCTCCAAATCTTGCAAAAAATACCGCTTGTGGCCTATCCCAATTGGAAACATACAGTGAAGGAAATTCAGAGAAATGGAGTCTAGCGAGTTGACGTATTACAAAACACCATAGTCTACCCCTTGTCAACATGACGCCCATATGCCTTTAAATCATATTTAACATCCAAAAAACAAAACAATAACAAAGTCAAGCTTCTAGTTAACATGATACAACTATCCCATGTACAACTAAAAAGAGGATATGAAGTCCCCTCATTATCTTTGAGGGATATTCATTGAGCTCCTGATCATGGCAGGGTAAGGTTAGACTTCCCTAATCGTTCAGCTTAAAAGTCCCCAGCCCAAGGGTTTCCTCTCTAAGCACGTGGCAATGGCATATGATACTGCTAGGTCTCTGTGTGCTTCCTCAGAGGGCTGGGCAACACCTCTGCAAGGGTCCCATTGCTATGAATTTCCTATAATAAATGCACCTCACCAGAGCCCGATGTAAGCTCAGAGAGTCATTTCCCCTTGTCTGCTCAACAATGAGTTCTTTCAAAATCAACAAATGATAACGAGGCAATTAAAAATTAAAATTTCCCTAAAATTATATTGTGGATAATATTTTCATGAATGTTCACTATAAAGATCTCAAGCAATTATGAAATTTCCCCCAAACTGAAGAATCTATACCTCTAACAACTCAAAAACTTTGCAATCTGAGTTCCTGATATTATCTTTCTGCAAACTGAATTTCTTTCTCCCTTTTCAAAATATCTTTTACATGGGACAAAAGTTTAACTAAATAAGTTACAGTGTTAAATTCTGGAGCGGAATTTACTCAGTGATCAAAAATCTTACCAGTCTATTTAAAATCCTATTTACCTGTTACTTATTGATTCTCATTTCCTTCTTTTTCACATGCAAAGTACAAAATACTTTACTAATCTTCACATGTTTTAATTGCTCTCTCTGAAGACTAGACTCAGGCCAAAATCTGCCAGTTTTTTTCCTCTATGATTCTGGGACATGGTGCATAGCTGAGAATAAAATGAGGAATTATCATTAAGACAAATAAGGTTATAACGGTCAGTTGAGCCAAGAAATGAGAAGAATTCTAAGTAAGGATAGTTATTAGACTGATTTTTAAATAGCCATGTTCATCCTTGAGTCATCATATGTGAATGTGTTCAGGGAACTTCCTCTTTTCTTAGTTTTGACCAGTATTTCATACATTTTAATGGATGAGCTATTTTAGAATAATATTTTCCTTTCTTAATAATTACTGTTATTGTATCATTCTATTAATTATGCAATGTAACAAATATCAATTTTATAACATAAAACCATTTTGATGTCATTACCAATAGTGTTGAAAAATATATTGGTACTATGGTAGTTTCATGTAATTAACCAATTTAATCTTCACAAAATCTTTGATGTAAGTGCTATTATTATATCTCTTCTACAGATGAGGAAAGTGGGGCCTGGAGAGGTAACTTCCCAACAAGTGGCAGAAACAGCGTAGTTCAAGTCATTCTCTCTCAACTGTTGATGCTATGTTCTACCATGTAATGATAACACCTTGCATTATGTAATGCTTTGCAGTTTACAAAATGCTATCACATGATCATCTCACCAAAACCAAGAGAAAATATATCCATTCTCAAGCCGAAATTGCTGAAACTCAGAAAAGTTCATCTTTCCAAAGTCAAATGGCTGAGATATGATAAATCCAGGACAAGAACTCAAGTCTTCTCCCATTCTGTATTCTTTCTTCTCTACTCTACTTTCTATAAAATAGTTTAAAATTATCAACCTGTGAAATGCATGGCAATAGTAAAAATTCTTATTTTCTCATCAAATCACACTGTTTCTTTTAAAATATCTAGAATTTTTTTGTTACATTTAGTGCTCATTTTTGTATGTGTGTGAAAGACATTTGTACTCTAATAATGCATAGGAGTATCAATTGGGAAGTTAAAACTCCTAAGAATAGTATTATTTTTCCTGATCTATCAAAATTCTTTTCAATTTAATTCACCATTTGATGTGTGCTAAATAATAGAGCACTGGAGAGGGAGTTAGGAAATTTGACTTCTGGTCCTAGTTTTATTAGTAACAAGTGAATTTAAATGAGTTGCTTCCATGCTCTAGGCTTCAACTTCCTCATCTATACAAGGACAGGGCACTCTGAGTTCTGTATAGCTCTCTACAGCTCTAAAAATTTGATAAATCAGTATGTCTTTACAGGAGGACACTTCCTATGTGTTTTTCTGAGTCTGTAGTGGGGAAAGAGAGAAATCTATACAAATTTCATTCAACAAGGAAGCTTTAAAGAATGTATGGGTGAATTGCAACATATCACATAGATGGGATATTATCCCACTAAGAGAGGGGAGATGGATGTTGCTAGTAATGCATTGAGATCTCTCTATGTCCCAGACTGGGATAAATGTTTTTATATGCACACTTTCTTGTTACACAGTTCTAAAGCACCCAAGAACTTTAATTAATTGATTGGGTACTGCTAAACCTGCTCCTTCTATTGTTAATGTTATTTATACTCTATTTCCACTTTGGCATCCTACCTTAGCACTGTTTTTTCTCCATGATATGAATTGGTTTCATCTTGTATTTTTCCAAGTCTTGACCACACTCAATTAAAGTAGAGCCAAGGGTCAGAAGCCAGAATCAGTAACGATGTAACTTTTAAAAAGTATATATATAAGGGCTTCCCAGGTGGCGCAGTGGTTGAGAGTCCGCCTGCCAATGCGGGGGACACGGGTTCGTGCCCTGGTCTGGGAAGATCCCGCATGCCGCGGAGCGGCTGGGCCCATGAGCCATGGCCGCTGAGCCTGCGCGTCCGGAGCCTGTGCTCCGCAACGGGAGAGGCCACAACAGTGAGAGGCCCACGTACCGCAAAAAAAATAACAATAAAAATAAAAAAAATATATATATATATATACACACACACATATGTATATATGTGTGTGTGCACACAAAACAACAGATTCATTCCAAATCCTCAGAAATTTCACTTATTTAAGAAACTTAAGTAATTAAAAGTTAATAGAAAAGGAAAAATAATTTTGAAAACTATAAAGACACTGCAGTGTCAAAGCAATGCTGAGTGTCTACCTGCATTGCAGGTAAAGCCCATTACACTCGTTTTCTTTTTCCTAGGTACAAATGTTACTGTAATGTGTTGATGCAAATTATATTTAAACTTGTCCTCTTTATTTAAAAGCCTTATGTTTTATGCCAGGAGGGGACAGTTGTAAAATTATTAACTGTACGTTAGTCTCATACTGATTTCGGAGGCTATTAAGCAATATAAACAGCATCTTCTTGGCTGGGAATTAGCCTCAAACACAGCATATTCCATAGGAGTTCATCTCTACAATCTGTTTCATACTGCATGCAAAACACTAAAGCTATAAGCAATAGAAGTGTTAGAATATCAAATGAGGCTTATATGATAATAAATATGTGGCAGGTATGAGGAATCAGAATGGATCTCTTCAGTAAATGGATGACATTTGGCTTTCTCAACAACAACATATGATCTTTACTGAGCATCTACATTGTGCCAAGCATTGTTCTGAGCTATAGGAATATCATTGGCAATTTTATACCCTCCTTTTCCTTAGAAATAAAATAACAAGACCAAGATGTCTTATATTATTTTAGATACATACTAAAGTTTATGTATTCACAAGTAGCTAGCTAAAATATTTCAACAAATAAAATCTTCACCACTTCTACCTATCCAACAGTACCATAGCATATCTGGGGCCAATTGAATAGGTAGCTTGTTATTTTTTATTTTTCTTCCCTCTGTAGGTGTGGAGCCTTTGGGTGTTCGGGTATTTGTGCTTAAACAGTCCATGCTTTTACATTCAGAAATAACATAAATGGTGCTAGAGAAAGACTTTTTATATTATGTTCAAATTAAACTATAACTTTTCTTTAAAATAACTCCTTTAGTCATTAAGGCTGGAGTTTGATAAAATCAAAATACTCAAGACAAAAACAGGTTACCAAACATAGGTGTTTGCTCAGTGTAGATTAGGAATCTGTGCCAACCTTAGAGACAGCAGTAGCAACAATGCCTATAAAAGCTAAGCTAGGATTATGCACTGTACTGAGCTCAACAGAGCAGGAATTCTGGAAAGGTTGTGCCTATTTTCTTCTTCTAAGATTTGGTGTTGGAAAATGGAGGTATAACCTGTAGCCAGTTGGAATGTTGAAATTCCCTATTCTTTCAAAGATCCAGCCTTGTTACCACACTTGTGAGTATGACGTTCTCTCTGCAGAGACCAGAACAAAAGGAAGTCAGATATAATGCAGGAGAATAGCTTAGTTGATCTTAAAGAAGAGCCTCTTAAACATACTTATAAAAGTGGGGTAAATTAGAAATCCTTGAGTATTAGAGATTTAGAAAACCAGGAATAATTTGACTAGTCACCAACTTGCAGACAAGGCATATGGGCTCCAATTTGTGATCCTGGGTTAGTTCACATGCTGGATATTTCAATTCACTTTGAGGCATACCACCTGTTATTCAATTACACTAGTCAGTCTCCGGTATCTCTTTTTGTATTTGGATCGTGGTTTTCATTTTTAGCAATACTTTTCTTCTTAAACCTGAATAAAATGTGACAAGTATTCAGAAAATTTGAACACATGCTGCACCTGAAGAGACACTTGCAATTTCTACTTAATAGAAACAGAAATTCAAAATTCAGGTATCCGACAGGGTCCCAGTATGAAACAGAATTCACCCCGGGAGGATCAGTAAAGACTTTCAAAAGCCTTATAGGGACTCCCCTGGTGGCGCAGGGTTGAGAGTCCGCCTGCCGATGCAGGGGACACGGGTTCGTGTCCCGGTCCGGGAAGGTCCCACATGCCGCGGAGCAGCTGGGCCTGTGAGCCATGGCCGCTGAGCCTGTGCGTCCGGAGCCTGTGCTCCGCAACGGGAGAGGCCACAGCAGTGAGAGGGGGAAGGGCTAAGGAACCAAATACAGTAGAGTAAGGTGTTCAGACAAAAGCAATAGTGAGAGGCCATTACCAACCCTAGGACTAAGAAGACCGGGGGCGGAAATGGTGGTCCTGGAACTCAGCAAAAACAGGAGCCAAGAAGAATGAGCCTCCCAGAAGGAACTAGATGCAAGAATGAGTGGATATACTGCTAGAGACTCAGTGTCAAAGCTGGGAAGGAGCCAGGAAGAAATACCCCAACCTTTCACCCCTCAGATCTCCTGCCTTTGCTTCCTGTTAGCCAAACCCAACAAGATGCCTGAACCAGAATCCAAACCCAATCTCCTATAGTTCAAACCCAACCAGAAGCCAAGCAGCAAGAAGACCAGGTAAAGCCCTCAGTAGGAGTCAATCCACCAAGGAATAGAGCAGGATAGAGAAGGAGAGAGAATGGGTTTAGGAAGTATAGGGGTGTAGATTAATCAACATACCAGAATAGCTAAGTGCCCTTTAGATTTAAGATAGGAATTGGAAAAGTAAATAGGATACTCTTTGGGTTCACCAAGTGAAAACAGCATGAAAAGAAAAAAAAACTTAAATTTATTTCCTAAGAGAGTGGTTGTTTCAAAGCTATCACAAGATGGCCAATTGAAAGCTTATGCTCCTACTACTGGGACTTTTTCTCTGCAATGAGGCATGATCCTGTCTTTTGGAGTGAAGAATAGAAGCACGAAGTTACATTTCTAAATAATTTATACTTGAAAATTATTATTTTAACAGAGTCTGTAACGCAGTTATTCTACTCCAGGTATATACCCTTGAGAAATGTGTATGTAAGTGGAGCCATGTACAAGGATGTTCATTCCAACAATACCCATGATAGCCAAAGTGTCAACCCAAATGTCTACCCACAATAGAATTCATGTGGTAGTAGATTTCATACATGAAATAATCTACCATAATGAAAATGAACAGACTAGAGCTATGCATAGCAACACAGAAACTTCTTACCAACATGTTGAGCAAAAGTAGCAAGATAGAGACAAATACATTAACAGTATGGGTCTATCTCTATGAAGCTTAACATCTATATTGTCTAGAAATACATTCATATGTGGAAAAGGTATAAACAAGGAAATGACTACCATAAAGGTCAGCATAGTGGTGACCTGGAAAAGGAATGTGATAGAAAAGAGACACAGGGGCCTCCTGACATTCTGGCCATGTTCTATTTTTTGCTTTAGATGGTATATTAGTCTACTAGGGCTGCTATAACAAAATCCCACAGTCTCAGTGGCTTAAACAACAGACATCTATTTTCTCACAGTTCTGAAGGCTAGAAGTACAAGATCAAGGTGCCATCATTGATTGAGGCCTTGCTTCCTGGCTTTTAGAGGGCTGGCTTCTCAATGTGTCCTCATATGACCTTTCTTCTGTGCGCTTGTGGAATAGGAGAGAGTTCTCTTGTGTCTCTTTCCTTTTCTCATAAGGATACCAGTCCAATAAGATTCAGGTCCACTCTCATTTAACCTTTATCACCTCCTTATAGGCCCTATCTCCAAATACAATCACATTGGGTTTAGGCTTTCAACATATGAATTTTGGGAGGACACAATTCAGTCATAACAGATGGTGTTTACACGGATGTTTGCGTTATAGTGGTTTGCCACAGTGTATGTTTATTCTGTATATTCTTCTGTATAACATTTCACAATAAAAATGTTTTCTAAATTATTACCTGAGTTTCTTTTACTTGAAAATTTTGAATTTTGCAATGAGCAGCTTCTTAGTAATTAGATAATTCCTTTCCAGGAAACTCTGAGCTTTGAAATAATTTCCTTTGGTTCCTAATCTTTAATTATAGCACTCACCAAATATAATAAATTAGAAGGCAAAATCCAAACCTTTTTGTTTCTGAAACCTCTTCGGAAAAGACATGTTAGGTGTTTCTCTATTGATGAAGACAATTTGTCCCAGAACACATGTCAAGCGTCTGCCTTTAGCAGGAAATACAGCATAGAAAATATAACTAGGATTTGAGCTCAAAAGAGAAAAATTAGTGTATGGAAACATCGTTAAATAATAATTAAAATAATATTAATGTGCCAAAAATATATATAAAGTTGGATTCTGGGTGACTTTGGACTCAGGGATTTATCAGGGTAAGGGTCAAGGTTAGTGATTAGAAAGTGATGTCCTCAGGGATGCAGCCAGAGAAGTAGAAAGAAAGCAAGTCTAGGGCAGGGGGGAACAGGCCTAATGAAATTAAATGTAACTTAAAATAGAATCCTAATTAGAACTGAAGGATAATTTAGTCAAAGGATAATCCAGTCTTAATATAACATATTTGATTTCTATTACTTGAAATTTAGAAAAGTTCCATTATACCTTGGCATTATTTTTCTTTCATATGCAAGCACGTCGGAGATGTCACTTATCTTAAGTAATGAGAAATATTTAAAGCTTAGTGGGTTTGAGTATTATCCTTTTCTGCCAATTTTCTTTAACTTTTTTCTATTTTTAAATGAAAATGTATTCTGAAGCTATACGAAGACTTCCTTTCTCTGTCAAACTCCTTTTCCCAACATATTTTTCTCATGCCCTAAAATGTTTCCACATGTGTTAATTGTTTTTATGCTTGTTCATTTTTCCTTTTAAATGACTTTCCCTGGAGCCTCCTTGCCCTTCCTGGTTAGCACACATTAAGGACTCACAGAGTTGAAGGGTTTAGGAATTGTTCCATTCGTGGGGAAGAGGGGGTGGGGCTAGCCAAAGGAAACAGTTACTTCTCTGTTGGGTGAGATAGCATTGCCTCCAAACTGCTGTGGATCTATGGAGGCCCTAGCAAAATTCAAACTGCAGGTAGAATTTAGTTTTTAAACATCCCTGCTTGTGCTCCCTCACTATTTTTAGATTATATCTCTACAACATTCCTCAGTTATTTTGAAAGTAGAGGAAAAAAGGATGGAAAAAAGAATGTGAATATTAAAATTATTTCAGCATAGGTTAAATAAACTGTCTCCATTATTTTTCAACTATTTACAAACATCCCTAGGTTTTTGGCAAATTTTTTTCACCCTCAGGAATTATCCATTTGCCTGCTACCTGTCTCATGGCTAGAAAGAACTGAGGGATAGCCAGGCCAAGTTAACTGTCCTCCGAATGATGTCAGCAGAGCAGGTCCCTATGCATATATATGGGAATTACCTAATTACAGTTATGTAGCTATGAGTTACAATTCAAGTTTCCTAAAAGATCTTAACAACTAGAATCCAAAACTAAAACTCTAATTTTAAAAGAAATCAATATTCATTTACTTCAGACTTCCAGAATAGAAAACTACAGGTATATGACTCCATTTTAACATAAGCCCTTAAATCAAAAGATCTCTAAATACTGGCAAATAGATGAATGTTTCGTTCAAATCTTATTTAAAATACCACCACTAAACTGTCTTGTACGTTGCAAATTCGCTTAGAAGTAGGAAAGGAAGCAGAATACAATGGAAAGAGAATTGGAGGAAGAATTAGCATGTCTAGGTTCTAATCAGCCATCTGTGAGCTAGATGTCTCTGGATACATTTACCTCTCGATCCTTGGGTTCTTCATGTGTAAAATGTAGAATGTAACGCCAGACTTATATGTCAGACAGGATTATTTTAAGGATCAAAACACCATTCAGAACAGGGATCACAGAAACGGATATGACGGCTTAGTCCTACTTCAATGGGAGGTAATCTTCCGCCTGTGCACAGAGTCCTATGTCCTCCT
The DNA here is from genome assembly GCF_000442215.2 of Lipotes vexillifer. Lineage (NCBI taxonomy): Eukaryota > Metazoa > Chordata > Mammalia > Artiodactyla > Lipotidae > Lipotes > Lipotes vexillifer. The sequence goes on along the minus strand of NW_006799025.1, from coordinate 3,544,475 downwards.
GTCTTCCACAGGATGTTTTTCTGCCAATGATCTCTTCTCTCCTAAACCAATAATCTCTCTTCTTTTTCACCTGGCTCCTTTACATTCAAAAAATGATCAAAGGGCCTAGATCCTAAAATAAGGAAACAAAACAAAAAAAACCTCTCCAGACATTGCCTTTCCCTTTAAAAATCACCTTAATTCTATCTTTTCTTCCTTGCCAAATTTGTTTTTAAAAAGTCTCTATACTTACTCTATCAACCTCCTAATTATTCCCCAACCTATTTCAATAGGGTTTTTGCCCCTCCACCCTACTAAAACCATTTTTGCTGGGTCATTAACTACTCCCTCTTTGCAACATTCAGTGATATTTTTAGGGCTCATATGTCTACATCTGACACTTAACACCCTCTTTTTCTTTAAACCAAGGGGTGGCAAACCACAGCCCACTCCCTGTTTTTAATATAGCCCATGAGCTTAGATTAGTTTTCCAACTTTTAAATGGTTAAAAAAGTCAAAAAAGAATATTTTTGACACACAAAAATTATATGAAATTCAAATGTCAGTGTCCATAAATAAAGGTTTGTTAGAACATAGCCACATTTATTTGCTTGTCTATAGCTGCTTTTTGGCCTCAGAGGCAGAGCTGAGTAGTTACCACTGAGACAGTATAGCCCTAAAAGCCTAAAATATTTACTACCTGGCTCTTTACAGAAAACTTCACACATACCTACGTAAACTCCCTCCAGCCAAGGTTTCAGGATGCCTTTCCTGGAAAAGCTCCTTCTTCTCCAATAAGGCCCCCCAAGAGTTGTTGTGAAGATCACACAAGACAACATACTCAGTGTACCTAAGACAGCATCTCTTACAGTTTGTGTTCGAATCAGTGTGAACTGTCTTGTCTGCTGACTCCTTCCCCTCTATCTATCCCTCAGATGTGTGTTCCTCAAGATTCATCTTTACTTTTTGCCTCTCTTTTCTCTTCACACTCTTTCTCATAAACCTCATTTCCTTCCACGGCCTCAGGCATCATCTCCATACTCATGACTCCCAAAACTACAAATCCCAGCCCAGCTCTTGCTTTTACTTGGATGCCCTTCAAGAAAGCAAGCTGAGTACATCCAAAATTAAATTCACCCTTCCTCTGAAAATATGTTCCCTTTTTGTATTCCTGACCTCAGTTAATAGCACTGCCATCTACCCAGTCTCCCAACCCAGAAACCTCATCCTTTCCTTTCTATTTCTCTCTCAGCCTTCGTTTCCAACTAGTCAATGAATCCTTTCCACTGCATTTCAGAAGCTTGTCCCACCACTCACAGATCCATCACTTTAGTTTAAGTCCTCTTTCTTCATTTCTTGTCTGGAATTTCTAACTCAAATCAGCTTGCAGTCTGGTCCCATTTGGATTTATCCTGTACATTTCCACCAGACTCACTTTTCATCTTCTTACGTAACAAATGGGAACCCTGCTCAATGACGCCTGTAGCTCTTATTACTCACAGGATGAATCCAAACGCTTGAACTTGGCCTTCCGCAATCTTGCCCTTACCTCCATTCATTCCTTCTACAAATATTCATTGAGCTTATACTACGTCCCAAGTGTTATGTGTTATGCCAGACTATGGACACAGCAGTGAATAAGATCAGCATGGTCTCTGCTTGCTGGGGGATTCCAATCCAGCAAAAGAAATCAAAATTAAACAAAGTACCACTGCATGTCTCTTATACCAATATTGGAAAAGGCACACTGTCATAGTGTCGTGACCTCTGTTTAGAATACCCTACCTTTCAAGGCAAAGCTCAAATACCTCCTCTGAGATGGGAACTTTCGGCAACTTGTGGCTCTCAGAATTAATTCTGTCCTTCTTTTTATTATCTGAGCATATCTCTCTTATTTAAACACAATATTATACATCCCTGCTACTCATTGGATTGTGGACATCTTATATTCAGGGGTTGTGTCTTATTGATGTCCCCATGCCTAATTCAGTAGTCATTATCGGTGATTTGATTAGTTAGTTGTCTCTCTTCTGTGACTCAAGGCCAAAAACTGGCTTATATCTACACTATAATAATAAGCAATATTTGAAAAAATTAAATAGTAAAAAATATTTAAAGAGACGACATATGTTGCTCATGTATAAATAATATGAATAAAATAGTACTTTATTTGCATATTTGAGTTAAAATTTAAAATTTGACTTTTATGCTTTGTTCATTCAGGAAAAGCCAATTTGTCAACAAAGCCATACTTAGTTGTTAATGCTTATTTTATCCTCTAAATTGTTTCTTATTTTAGTGTGTCTGAAGTATATTTTAGTGAAATATAAATCTCTTTGCTAAGAAATATTTGAGAATATTATCCTCACAATAAGATATTTGTTTTATATGAATAATGTATGTACATCCTGTAAACCTTCAAGTCATAAACAATGCAGAAAATAGAAAATGATGGATGGGCTGCAAAAGATTCAGGAAAACAATTATAATAATAACTATTCTAATCTTTAAGATGTGCCAAAGGGGAGATCCAGGAAATTACAGAAGTTAACATCAATACTGGGAAAGAAAAGAACAAATAATAATAAAATTGATCAGGAAGTACTTAGGCAAGAACAATTTAATGAGCAACTGGCAGCATGAGTTCATGTAGAAAGATCGTGGAATACAAACCAAACAGAAAGTGACTACAAGCCGAGTCAGCCAAAGAAACCTGAATTTGTCTATTTAAAATTATATCAATAGCCATGTGAAAAACTGTTCTCAATTAAAATAATCCTATAAGAATTAGTATAAAATTAACTTTTGCCTGATATATTAGAAAAGACAGCACTTAATTTAAAAAACTTGCTGTTCCAGAAGATCTCTTCAACTCAACCACGCCTCCACCACTGAACTCCAAATGATGCATAGGATTACCAGTGGCATTACTTCAACATTCACACTTCATCTCCCAAAAAACAATTGATCAAACCTTGCTAATAAGTGGTTTGCAAGCCAGCCAAATATGGACTACTTTGTGAATGCCTCCGGCATGAAAACTAGTGTAGATGAAATCTTGACAAGATGACAGCTGTTAGCAATCAAGGGGTTGCATGTGAGTGCATAGAGTTTGACTTTTTTAAACATAATTTGCTTATGTGTAAGGAAGTATTTGGACTGCAGGGTCAACCTGAAGATGCTAAATGGGCCAGGAGAAGCTTTATACATTAGTTGCCTCTAACCAAAGGAGCTCAGATCAGCTATAAACATCTCCCCTCTGTCAAAGACATGCCTTTCACTGATCAGGGAGGAGCCTTCTGCTTGGACCAGGAATCACGCAGCTCAATCAGCAGGGCAGGAATCTGCCCTCAGCCAGCAGGGGTGTCTGTTCTCAAGGTGGCCGGATGCCAGAGAAACGTCAGCCAAAGTGGACAGCTTGTTATCATGACCTCTGTAGTGAGTAAAGGACTGCCAGCATGATTGTGTGAATGAACTATTTGACAGTAAAGAAGGGACCACCCACCAAAATTAAACCAAAATAAGAAATATGGTGGAAAATATTTGGATTGTATTCTGAAGACAATGGGAATTTAAATAAAACTGGGACAAACTCATCTCCTTATCTTTCCTCAGCAGGTTAAATTCAAACACAATTTTGCAAATGTCACCCATTTTTCTAGAATTTTTAATCTGAAAGTCTGCTGAGTTCTTTATATGGGTCAAAATATACCCCCTTTGCCATCCTGAATACCTACCCTTGTTCTTCCCAGATACTTTATTTCTCAGCACCTCCATTTTTTAGCATTTACCATATAAAACTTCCTTCTCTTAAATTTAAATGTTTATGAAATTGATACAACTCTTAGTATATCAGTCCCTATATAAAGCATGATGTATTTATTCAATGTTTATTAACAATGATGTTCACAGATTTGAAACACTCACATATTACAACTTTCCAGTTGGGAATTATATTTGTGTGGTAAATAAAATGTTTCATTCTTTCCTATTATCTATGAACATTTTATTGGTGAATACAGTAACCTTGCTTTTTTTAGAAAGTGAAATTAATTCTCTACGAAATTGATCCATCTTCATTTACTACATCTGACTTCATTTCTATTGTTAACAATAGCTTTATTCTACTAGTTTTCTCCTCTTTCCTCATAAGCATTGAAATAATATTAAAATATATAACTCATAGTTAAAGCAAAATATAACTTGAATAAATGTTTTATTCTTTTAGAGTCTTCCAAGCCTCTACAAATTTTATCACATTCACCAGCTTACTGGACAATATCTATTGAATAATATCCTTATGCTCTGGTGAGTTACAGAACCTTGCAAATATTTATTCTCCATCTTATAAATGGGGTGATAAGAAATAGTAGAAATCCTGTCTGATTAATGATCTATGAAGTTTAGAACCGTTTTTTAAAAATCAGTTAGGTTTGTAAAACAGAAAATAAGAGGGGTAAAGCAGCTGTTTATTCACTCTACATATTAGTTTCTGCAGTATACTATATGGACAACTGAAATACATCACCTGAGATATAGACCCTCATTATGATACATGGCATTGCAAAACTCAGTTACACTTAATGAGGCGATGTACATGCCCCAGTCAAGAATTGCTGTTTGGCTGTCATATTCATCTCTTTATATTCCTGTAAAACTATTTAAAGCAGGGATACAAATTTTGGTAAAGTATACTGAGTAAGATAAATCCCTGTCTTATTAAAAGCATTTCTTAGAATAGTGACTGTATTTGAATGTTTGGACATCATACATATGTAGAATTATTGGGGTTAATTTTTTTTTAAAAAAAAGATAACATGTATTGAGTACTAACTACAGACCAGGCACTGTTCTATTTGCTTTACATTAATTAATTTAACCCTCATCTACACTGAATTAAGTGCTATTCATACCCACATTTTGCTGATAAGTAAGCTAAAAGATAGGAGATTAAATAACTTGCCCAAATTCACACAGGTAGTAAACAGGATATTGGAAAACCCTTATTTTAAGGAAAGATCTAGATGTCAGCTGTCTTGGCCAAGCTCCACTGATGTCTCTAGAGATAATGGAAAATGGGCTCCAGTCTCTGAATTCCTAGTTAACATATCTTCCCATAAAATCATGCTACTTTATATATTCAAAAACAGTACAGGTATAGGTGCACTCACAGTGTTGAAGCCATGGGGACTTCAAGTTTAGTGTCAGCAAAAACTGTCCACAAAAGGTGCCCCGTGATGTTCCTTGATCTCCAAACAGTTCCTGTGCTAAGTTCCCCGCCTTCTTGTTCATTCTGCTTTTTAATGGTGATTTAATTGTTATGTAAAATTTGGATAATACAAACATAAAAATAAAATAAAATTTAAAAGTATCCATAATCACTACATTCTTCTTCTTTTTTTTTTTTTTTTTTTTTTTTTTTTTTTTGGGGGCCTTTTTCTCTAGCCCATCATATAGTCTTCCAAATCCATTGTACGTGTCTTGAGTTCTTGCTACCTACCCTTTTGAGTCAGGCTTTTGAAATTCCAAAGCCAAGACTGGGCTTCTGCTGTGTCACCCCCTCCCCTGTGATAATGACACTGCAGATCTGCTATCCAAGGGGGAGAGGGTAGGTTAATATTTCTAAAATATGATCTACCCCGTTTACCTCACAGACCAACAGAGTGGGGCCATCTGTTCTTGATGATTCAGGCAGTAAGTGAAGGCATTTTCTCTTAGACACTCGACTTCTGTTTCCAGTTGTGCCGTAACCAATAGGTCAGTGCTGGCTCTGCTCTGGCCCTACCTGGGAAGGTCCTGGGTTCGCATTGGCAGGCGGACTCTCAACCACTGCGCCACCAGCGAAGCCCCAACATTCTTCATTCAGAAGAAACCACTGTATACATTTTGGTGAATATACATCTAATTTTTTTTCTACGCATATGCATGTGAATGTGTGTGTATACATGTGTGTGTATGTTTTAGTTAATTTGGATAATAGTGTACATATTGTCCAATAAGCTGATTTTCACTAATTTACATATCATGAATATTTTACATATCATGAATATTTTCCATATCATGAATATTTTCCATATCACTAAATATCCTTCCGCATTACTTTCAATGGCTAAGTTCTATTCTAGATGTGCCATAATTTATTTAACCCTTTATTTAGGGGACATTAAGATTTTTTCCAATTATGTACTATCATGCTTAACAATGTAAATAACATCCTTGTACATAAAGCTTTGCATATATCCACGATTATTACTTAGAATAAATTCCTGGTTGATGAGGGTACGCAACAATCCTACAGTATCAAATATATATTTTTTTCTGCTTCTGAGAGTACCAACTTACCTACCACCTTGCAAAAATTGAATTCAGATGTTATCTTTTTTCTTTAATCTCTGGTGATTTTATAGGTTAAAAATTGCACCTTGTTGCTTTAAATTTCATTTTTCTTACTTTGAAGACTAAACATTTGTTTCATGTTTATTGGGCACTGCACTTCTTTTGCATGTCCTGTCGAATTTTTATTCCAGACTGATATTCAGAGTTGAGTCTTTCTTAGATGATCTAGAATCCGACATGAGCCAAGCCCTGGCCTCAGCAGCAGTGAGGCTCTGCATTCCGCCTTTGCTCACCTAGCGTTTCAACAGTCCACTGCCCTTTCCTTCTGTGTTCCCACTTCCAGCTTCATGGTGATGGCTCACTCTGATTCTGCCTCACATGACGCATACAGAGAGGAAAGAGAGAAAAAAAGCCTACACCTTGGTCCACTGTATCAGAAGACTTCATTTATATCAAAATTTCAAATTTTAAATACCAGAGACAAATTTAATCCTTAGAAAGATATCAAGGAGTTTATCTCTTTTTTCAAAGCATCAAAAAGCCAATACATCCCTGACCAGTATGGAAAACTGCCAGTTCCTCACTAAAAATGACTGCCAATTATTAAGCACTTTACTATGTACCAGGCACAGTACCTGAAGCTTTTATATATATAAATAATCTTTCCCTTAATCCTGACAAGAGTTTAGAGAACATTATTACCCTATATATTAAAAAATCCATATCAGAGGGTAAATTTGTGTATGAGGCTAACAAGCAGCAAAGCTGGGTTCAGCTTAAGTGTTGGGCGTTTAAACCATACTATTACTCAGCTGATTTAGCACAATAAGAATGATGCCATTAATTTCTTCGAAACTTGTCCTTCTCATCCGATTGTGTCTGATGATGTTAACATCCCAGGAAATGAACCCCACCCTTTTGAGAAATTTCACTCAAAACAGCTGACTTTGTAACAAACTTCCAGTCTTCAAAACTATTATCATTTCTAAAATCAAGGTGAAATTTAGTACAGGTGTGACTATGGTTAATGATTTCTAGCACTAAATAGGTTTAAAAATATAAAACTCTCCTGATTCTTAAATAATAATCACAGGAGCATTTCCTAATATCACTCACAGACTCTGGAATTTGTCACCTACTTTTGGCTTTTCTACAAAAAGTCTTGTGATAAATGATTCCAAATATCTGTGATACTATGAGGCAAGTCCTCCACCTTTGTTCTTTTTCAAGATTGTTTTGGCTATTCTGGGTCCCTTGCACTTCCACATGAATTTTAGGATCACCTTGTTAATTTCTTCAAAAGCAGCTTGTTGGGATTTTGATATGGATTGTGTTTGCTCTGTATATTACCTGGAGATCATTGCTATTTTAACAATACTAAATCTTCCAATCCATGAACACGGAATGTCATTCCGTTTGTTTAGGTGTAATTTAATTTCTTTCAACAATGTTTTCTGTTGTCAGAGTACAAGTTTTGCACCCTTTTGTTAAATTTATTCCCAAGTATTTTAATATTTTTGATCTATGGTAAATGCAGTTTTTTCTTAATTTCATTTTTGGATTGCTCATTGCTGATGTATAGAAATACAACTGATTTTGTATACTGTTCTTGGATCATGAAGACTTTCTGAACTCAGTTATTAGCACTAATAGCTTTTTATTGATTTCTCAGGATTTTCTAAATACAAGATCATGTCATCTGCACATAAAAATAGTTTCACTTCCTTTCTAATCTGGATGCCTTTCATTTCTTTTTCTTGCCCAACTGCCCCAGCTAGAACCTCTAGTACAATGTTTGATAGATGCATTGAAAGCAAATAACTTTGTCCTTTTCCTGATCTTAGATGCAAAAACATTATCTTTCAACATTAAGTATGATGTTAGTGAGTTTTCATAGACAGACTTTACAGTTTGAAAAAGTTCCTTTCTATTCCTAGTTTGCTGAATGATTTTACCATGAAAAAGTGTCAGATTCTGTCAAATCCTTTTCTGATTTATTAAGATGATCCTGTGGGGTCTGTCCTTTATGAATATGGTATATTACATCAATTGATTTTTGGTAAACTAATCTTGCATTACTTGGATAAATCTCACTTGGTCATAGTGTATTATCCTTTTAATATGTTACTGGATTTGATTTGTTAGTACTTGCTGAGGATTTTTATCTACACTCATATGGAAGATCTGTAGTTTTCTTTTCTCCTGACGTCTCACCTGGTTTTGGAATAAGGGTGATACTGGCTTCATAGTGTGAGTTGGAAAGTGATACTTCCTCCTTTGTTTTTTTGGAAGAATTTATAAAGAATTTATATTAATTCTTCCTTAAATATTTGGTCATACTTTTGTTTTTTAACTTTTTCTATTTTTACATTAAAAAAAAAAATGTAACTCCAATAGCATGTCCGATAGGAGGAAATGAATGTCCACCCATTCACTCTGTAACAACGCTGAGATTAATCTATGGATCTATGATCCACAATGGTATTGTCAAAGTTTGAGTTACTCCCTGGGAAGAGAAAGAAGTCCCCTAATTAGTCCTTAGAAGTTTCCCAAGTTTAAAAAAAAAAAAAAAGTAGAGGAATGATCTCGGTGTGAATAGCTGCTCCTGCAACCGCAGCTCTCTTCCATTTCTCCACTCCCTCCCCCAATGCCGGGTTCTGGGCCTGGTACTCAGATCTAATAAGTGACAGTGGGGTGACTGTGGCATCATCCCGCTTCCGTCAGCATCTGGAGAGGAAAGGGGGTTGGGCCGAGAGGGTCTCCCGGGCGGGGCGGAGGAGGAGGAGGGAGTTCAAAACACAGCCTCGCCCCAGGAGCCCTCGAAGCAGCAACGCCCCTCGCTATAAATTTGTAGCTGCCTTCGTAGAGAATGATTCCAGCGCCTGTCAGCCAAGGGCCCCAGGCAGTGGGCGACTGAGCGCCTGGGCGGACGCAAGACTAGCAGCTCTGCCGGCCCGAGGCGGCGATCCATGGGGAGGAACCCGAGCGGACCCCGGGAGTGAGGGCGCACCCCGCACCAGCGCCACCAGCTCGGCCGGACGTGGGCGCAGCGTCCCGAGTGGCGGTGAGTGGCGCGGACTGCCCTGCCAGGCTTGGAGGCTGGGGGCGAGGGTAGTCAGTTTCCTGCCGAGGTGTGAACTGCGGGCGCTGTGCCGGGAGGCTCCCGGGGACGAAGGCGAGAGCGAGCTTAGTTCCAACCAGCGCCCACCCCGAGCTGGAGGCCCTTCCCCAAATCAGAGGAGGGGCGTCTGAGTTGGGAAGAAACAATTTGAGCTTGTTTGCCGCATGCCCCAGAAATTTCATTCCGATTTGACACAACTCTATCGAGCACAAGCAAGGAATCTGCAGAAATGGGATGCAGCCAAGTAAACTTTCTTCCCGACGCTTTTAGCTATAACTCTTGTCTTTTAAATGTGACCTGAGTGTATGACTCCGCGGGGCGTCCATTTAAAAGTTGTGCCGCTTCTAAAAGTGAAGTTGAGTGTCCCCTGCCTTCCCAGGCCTCGCACCAACACAGCTCACCTCCCCCGTACCCCTCTCTGCAAACCATATCGGTGGGTCCTTGGCACGGGATGCCGTGCCCACATCGAATTAATTGGAGAGGGGAAAAACCGGGGCTTCTCCACACCCCAATCCCCACAGCTTTGGCCAGGGCACGTTTGTAACTGAGGGGGATTCTAGGAGAAGCTCTTCTGCTTCCAAGACTGAACAGAACCTCTTGCTAGCCCCTTCCCTTCATCCACCCCTCTACCTAGCACCCCATTCTCCAATTCTCTTAAATATCCAGCGCAATCTCTCCAAAGTGCCAGATGCTTCGTCTCCAGAAGCATCTCCTGCCCTGACTTTGGGCCCCCATTAGAGACCTGGCTATTGAACCCATCTGGGGCCTCTGTACCTAATCTTTGTTTGCTGATGGCTTCATTAAGAATCAAACACTCACTAGTGGCCCTCTGGAGCCCCCTCTTCCTGGTGAACGTTTGGGTGCTCACTTTCGACTGGGATCACATTTTCGACCCGCTGCATTTACTTCCAGTGTCATTCCTGGAAGAGAAAGTAACAATGAGGCAGGGAGGAAATCTGGCACCCTGCTGCTCTGTTTTATAACTTTTTTGAGCAACTTATATCTCCTCTTAAAGGTGCCTCATCCCCAACATGATTCTCTTGGTAGTTACCACCCAAGGATCCTGGGTCTCCAAGGTTTATTCTCCTTAGCATAAGCAGTAACACCTTTATAAGTATTCTCAAAAAAAGGAAACTAGCTGTTTCCCTTGTCCCCTGCAGTGTTTCCCTAGCTCTAAAGGCCCCACCACGTGGATAATCTTTCCTCAGGCTGTGGTGGAGTCCACCACCCTTTTGGAAGACAGTGCAGGAGCAGGGAAGCACAGAGAGCTGGGAATGGAGACTCCCACTTAACTGGCCATGTGCTGTTAGAGTTATTTCACAACTCTGAACCTCAAGCCCCCACCTGTAAGTTTCCCTCCAGTGATAAAATTCCCTGATTCCTTTTGTTTCCTAGTTATTGCTTAAAAAAATAAAAGCCTAAAATAATTACCCTTTTAGCCCATGTCTGTGGTCCTCAAAACTGTCTAAATAGCTCTCCTGGTAAATTATCTGGAAAATCATTAGGTCCAAGTGTCCATCCCCCAAATTAGAGTTGGCAATTCCTACAACCTGGCTTAAGGCTCAGGGAGTGGCCCCAAGTTGCTAGATCTCAACATTTGTTAAAGTTTCATGATTGTTAGTGTCAAGTCTGTTATCTACTCTTTTTCCCCTTTTTTCCCCCTGACTTCATTGTTCTTTGTGCCCATCATGAGGCCTTGATTTCTAGCTCGGTTCTTCTTTGATCTTAAACTAAATAAAATGCTCCATCATCCAGCTCGGAAGAAAACTGGTTTTCTTCCACTGATGCCAAAGGAAGACTTGTCTTCCTTGAGTTTTATAAAGTGTCTTTCAGTCACTGTTGCTTTGGCAACGCTCTGCATCCCAAGAGCTCTGAGCTTCAATCTCTCCTATCACTCTCTTGCCCTGCTTCAGTGTTCAAATTGTGACTCTGTGAATTGTTCAGGTTTCTTTCTTCGTTTTTTCTTTTCCTACTTTGGGTAAGAACTGTGTGGGTACACCTGTATATGATTTGGGGTGATTTTGCTGCTGCTGCTTATAACTGTTGTTGCTGTTACTATGACTAATTGCTTGCCCTGTGCTAGAGGAAAAATAATGAAAGAAAATTTAATCTGCTCCTTACCCAAAGCCCAGGTAAAATACTTAGCTGAGAAGGAGTTTGAAACTCACAGTTAAAATGCGTGATGCACGTCTCCCATAGTTTTATCTGTGCTGTCACACTGTCCTTTTCATGCAGCTGACAGTTGCTGTATTTTGCTCTCAAATTTGTTACAGGGACCAAGATCAAGTCCCATCACACTTAGATGTTTTCGCTGCCTGACACAGGCTCCTGGTCTTCAGCCCCAAGCTTGCTAGTTTACTTGGTCCTTTTCCTGCTCAGTCATGACTGAGCAATGCCAGAGATTCTCCCAAGTGGGCTAGCAAATTAAGAAATTTATTTAGAAGTTTGATGTAAATCCAAGTGTTGTGAAAATTAAAAAGCTGTCTTGAAGACAGACTGTGGCAATAAACAAATATAGAGCCAGAGCAACAAAATATGACAAAGTATCCAAGGCTGAGTTAGGAACACTTTTCTCCCATGTTATCTAGCAAATTGGAAAAATCAGCTTTCCAACTCATCACCACTGGAAAGCACTATTATTTTCTTCAAAATGCAGCTTTCTCTTTCAAAATTGCCTGAAGTCGTTGGATTACATGTGTTTCTTTTCACATAAATGTTTATTAAACCAGTATACTAAAGCTCCCATAAGCAAAAGTAAATTTTGTTCCATTTCCAGCCTTAATTTAGCTATCACTTTACATTTTCTATTCTTCATCATGATATGAATTTTAGCTACTAAGACTCAACTTTTCAGTGGCTTAATACACAAAGCCATCTTAAATCTAGGAGTATCTATAGGGATTTAAGGTACTATCCAAATGATTTGGCAAATGACCTCCATTATCCTATTAAAGCTCTAAAATACATCTAAAATAAATCACAGCAAAAAAAATATCTAAAGAGCTATAAATTTGCCAGATGTTTTGTTAGTTGGTAGTTAATGACAAATTTGACAATTAGAAAATGAAATATATATCTATAACAATCATAAAAATGATAAGTAAATCTTAACTGTGGTTGTATTAACATTAAAAGTTTTTCTATCTGATTTTGATTCTTTCTCTTGATAGTAGATGATCACAGAGGGAAAAAAAATTCCCTCGAATATGAAAACCAAAATTTCTTTCAAAATATTTTACTAACAAAGAATGCACTGTATATGTTGTATAACTGCTTTATACTATTGATACATTATTTTTATAGCTCAATTTAGAAGTTTATTTTTGTTTGTCTGGTTCCTAAATAGGTACATCATCTAAATGTCTTAAGTAGAAATAAGTGTCTAGAATCTGCCCGTTATGGTTTGATTTTTCTTCCCATACTCAAAAATATTTTAAATTGTGCTGCCAATCTCATATTTAATTACTTTTCTAACACAAGTTGGAAAAATGGGTAAGAAATAGATATGCTTCATTTTTCATAATCTCATTGTGCCTTCACATTCCAAGTCCCAATTCTAGATGTCCTTAAAACTTAAAATCATAGAATTAATAATCATTCAGTTTGGGTCAACTTTTATGGGATTTCTTGTTCATTTTATATACATATACGCTGCTTTGTTCTTCAAATGATGTTAAAATCTCATTTAGATCAATGAATTAAAGTACTTTGACTAGTGAACTTCAGACTAAGAATACTAGAGAATACACATTTGGTTCTGCACTTTTAAAGAGAGTTAATGATTGCTAATTTCCCCTCTAAGTTTTCTTTGGCTATTTCCCATTTAATATTAATCAAAGCTCCTCTTATTTACCTTGGAAAATGAAGTATTATATCTACGAAATATATCAACAGTAGTAGAAGATACTTAGAGGGAATTCAATGGATCTGAGTGATACTAGGCCCTGAGGACACACCAAAGTATAAAAATGGTCTTTGCCCTAGAGAGATGTTGGTCAAGCTAAGTACATATTTAGATATGGGTCTCTCTAATCATCTCAATGCCACTGGGGTGGGAAGCCATTTAGAAACAACCCTCCTCCCTCCTACCTTTCAGACTAGGTGGAATGTCTAATGTGGTTACATTGTTTGACTCTAGCCACTTCCATAATAACCACTACAACTTTCCTTTCCCCATGGGGTTATACCTCCTTTGATTGTATGCACCACACCCAATTGCATCCTTGTATTCTGTTACTAAATGCACCACAAGTCACTTTCTTGCCTGTTTGTTTTTGGCTAAAGCTATGGAAAACATAAAATACATTTCCAGATCCCTATATTGTAGAAGAGAAATGTTAGAGAGAAACCACTTCCTATTACACACAATAAAATGACTTAAAACTGATGCTTTAGTCTTACTAATTGAGGAACTAAGTATTAACACCATTTTTTTAGTCTAAAGCTGTAATGGCAAGGGCAAGGTAGAGAAAAGAGTAAGAAAAGGAGAAACGAAAAAGAATAAAAGGTTGAAATATCAAATCAGTGGTTCTTCAGGCTTTAGAGAGCAGGTAAGGCAAGCATATGACAATCACCTGGGGAGCATTTTAAATCTGTACATATTGTCTACACTTCCCTTTTTCCTCCTTTCCCCATTTCCCCCTATTGAGAACCACCACATACATCTATTACAAATTAGAACCAATCTTCCATAATTACTTCAAGTGTCCAGGTCGAGACTAGCATCATGGGCATCACCTGGAAGCTTATTAGAAATGCACACTTTCAGACCCCACCCAGACTCACTGAATTAGAATCTGCATTTTAACAAGATCCCCACGTGATTCAAATGTACATTAAAGCTAGAGAAGCACAAGTGGACAGTACCTCTGGCTTGTTCAGAATGACTACCTAGAGGTTCTTTCCTTGGCTTTTTAATAAACAATTTTAATAAAGCTAACATTTATTGAGCACATACAATGTGCCAAACAATATTCAGCCTATAAATACTGTGTTTTATTTAATCCTCACAACATCCCTATATAATAGTCACTGCCTTATCCCCGTCTTATAGATTGGGATACTGAGTAATAATGAGATAAGTAGCTTACCCAGATGTGGTAACTGGTAGAGTCCAGATTTAAACACAAATGTTGATTACTGTGCTCTGAGCCACCACCCACACTGTCTGCTCTACACTAGACTGCCTGCTTTTGAAGGCCAATTAATCATTTGATAATTTATTTAAAGTTATAACTGGAAATCAAGTTCTGTTTCCCTCATAGAAAAAACAAGATGTCCTCCATTTTGGTTAACATTTGCCTGTCATCTTACCTTTAACTGCAATAATGAAGAATTCTAGAAATTCCTTCTTTAGTTGGGAAAAAAATATGAAAACTATGACAGCCCATTATTTAAAACTTAAGGTTTGATATCTCTATTTTCCCATAACTTACCTGAAACTTACTTTTTTTTCTTACCATTTTGTGTTCTGATGAACTTTTTTTTTAAAAGTACTTGAATTAAATAAGCCATTTCCTACATATATAAACTGTTCATCATTCCAACTCAAATTATATATCACTCTTTCAGCTTTTAATATAAACACTTATTTACCTATAGGCATAGTTTACAAAACTTTAGCTGACTACAGTTACTAATCAGTCAGTCTGCAAACAAGGGTGACTTTTTTTTTTTTTTTTTTTTTTTTTTTTTTTTTTTTTTTCTTGCGTTATCCGGGCCTCTCACTGTTGCGGCCTCTCCCGTTGCGGAGCACAGGCTCCGGACGCGCAGGCTCAGCGGCCATGGCTCACGGGCCCAGCCGCTCCGCGGCATGTGGGATCCTCCCGAAACGGGGCACGAACCCGCGTCTCCTGGATCGGCAGGCGGACTCTCAAGCACTGCGCCACCAGGGAAGCCCAGGGTGACTTATTTTAAGCCAGCGACTCCCCAGATGATTTAGTCTCTGAAAGATTTCTCCCAATGCATATAGATTGAGAGCTGTCAGTTGGATCTGGTCAAATGTCTGTTGCTTTGACAGGGCCTCATTGATGTTGGTCAAAAGACTGAGGTGATGGGCTTCCCTGGTGGCGCAGTGGTTGAGAGTCCACCTGCCGATGCAGGGGGACACGGGTTCGTGCCCCGGTCCGGGAAGATCCCACATGCCGCGGAGCGGCTGGACCCGTGAGCCATGGCCGCTGAGCCTGCGCGTCCGGAGCCTGTGCTCCGCAACGGGAGAGGCCGCAACAGTGAGAGGCCCGCGTACCACACACACACACACACACACACAAAAAAAAGATTAAGGTGAATCTGGGCTCCCTGTGATCATGTCTGAGAGGAGAGGTGTGTCAACGGGACTGAGCAGCCATGATGTTCTCCGTGATAAAGGGACATCCTTAGGAGACAGAATTTCACCAGCTGCTGCTTGGATCTAGAACTTTCGGCAGTGCTAACAGCACAGCATCTACCTTGTAAGTTATGGCTGAGGGCGAAATCAACCCAGCGATGCCATAAAGCCAAGTAGCAAGGGAACTCGTGCCCAGGAGACATCCTGCATGTTAGTAGGCAGAGTTTCTTAGTGCTAATAAATGATAACGTACTAGTGATTCTCTTATGACCCTTTAGAGTCCTGCTTGTTTCACTAACCCCAAATATCTGTGACTGTGGCTGAATTTAATCTGCACCAGGTTTTTTCCTAAATAAATTGAAAAAAAAACTCACAGCATTTCTTCTGGTAAACTTCATACGTTTACAATTTTATTATCACACACACTTTTCTTCACTTTTTGACCCAAATTCTTCTTGTTATACAATTCAAATGCATCTTACATGCTTCTGAATTATGTGGGATGCCGCTAGAACAAGAATGGTCCATTAACCCAGCTTTAATAATCTAATTCTCTTTCCATTCAAATGATGTCATGTCACATAAAACACACTGTACCATGATGTCTTCCAGCACTTAACCTTCACACAGTTAATTACTGCCACTTTATCAGGAATGGAAAAGAATCTGATGTGATTCCTACGTAACGATTTCCTGAATGTGTCCTAGTGTTTGATCTACTGGGTTAACAGAATGGATTTTTGAGAGAAATACAAATCTACTCTTTTAAATTCCCATTACATTAAGCCATATGATGAAATATTATATAGTCATTATATATTTTTATATAAATATATTTAAAAACATTTAGTGACAAGGAAAGATAATCACAAGTAAATACAGCAACATATAAAACAAATCGAGTGAGAGGCTGTGTGTGTGTATGTGTTTGATAGATTCTTGTCAAGGTGCCATTAAGGTCTTACTTGGGTCACTGGTATTCTAATGAAAATAGTTATATTAGCACTGATTTGTGAGTAAATCACTGATATATTTTTTAAATGCCTGCATATTTGTGGAACAGATAAAAAAACACTAGGAAAAATATACAACAAATCTTAAATGCTTTTGAGGATTATTAAGATCAAGGCTAAGATCAAAGGTGACTTTTTTCTTTCCCCCTTTTTTTTTGCATGTGCTTTCAAAATTTCCTATAATGAACCTCTATTATACTTCATACTTTCTGTTTATCTTGAAATTTCTTTTCCTTTCCTTCCAGCTCACTCTAGATTTCAGATCGTAGACGCTACTGTTAACCCTCTGGAGAATGATACTGGCAAGTCAGCCCTGTCTCTGTTTTTTTTGTCCCTAAGGTACACTAGAGCCTTACAAGAATCCACAGATTTTACACCAGAGTGGTATTTTATAGGAAGAATCATCTAATGGGAAAATCTTTGCTATAACAACAAAACCACCAAATAATTGGGATAAAAATAGATACTTCTAATGCCAAAATTCTCCTATGTCTCCTGTTATCAATGTGATAGTAAAGCTGGTGTACATTGTTGTTGTTTTTTAAAAAAAAAAAAAAAGCAACCTCTACACAGTCTTCTTGAATAACTCTTTAACTTTAAAAAAGTCCTACTTAAAAAAAATCCCCAAATCTATAATGAAAAATATTGATGAATTTGGCTACATTAAAAAAAAATTGAAATGGTTGTATATTAAAAAGTACCATAAACAAAGTCAAAAGATAAACAGGAACTTGGGAAAGCTATTTGCCACACATTAAATGTAAAACGCCAATTTTCAACATGAGCTCTTTAAAATGAGAAACAATGAACAACCCAATGGAAAAATGAGCAAAGACCAAGAATGGGCAAACTAGTAGAAAAATGACTACAAAAAATAAGAAAACAAAAAGAAGCTCAACCTCATTCATAACTAAAAAAATGCAAACCAAAACAAATATATACTTTTCACTTATCAGACAGAAAAAAATTTAAGATTTGATACAAGCCTGATTTTTGGTATCATAAATTCATGCAACCTTTATAGAGGACATTTTGTAAGTATCTTTCAAAAACTTAGAGTGTATAAACAATTTGCATCAACAATTATATTTGGAACTTATTCTGATATAATCATATAAGTACAAAAATGCATATGTATAAATATGATCATTGGGCTTTTTTTTAAGCATCCAAAAAGGGAAATTGGAAAAAAAAAAAACAACCTTACAGCCCATAATAGGGGCTGGTTAAATAAATTATATTTCACTGCAATGAATGGAATACTATATAGCTATTAAAATGAATTAGATTTATGTATACTGATGTAGAAAGTTCTGCTAGCATATTATTAAGTTTTAAAAAAAAAGGAAGCAAGGCACAGAACATATAATGTATAAAATGAAAAAACATGGATAGACACATTTATATGCATGTATATACATTTTTTAAAGTCCTAGAGGGGTACATAAGAAACTATTAGTAGTAAGTATCTCTGGGAAGTGTATCTGGAGAGACAGAGTTAAGAGACGTGTACTTTTGTTTTATATGTTTCTGTAAGTTGACACTTATATTACATGCATCTGTTACTTCAATGAAAGATTAAAACTGAAAATATCTTTTTAAAAGATTCTTTTTCAAAATTATGGTACAATAACACTTGTATAAGCTCTAGAATCATAGAAAAGTTTAAATGTAAATTCACAAGTAAAAATCTAATCTTTTAGGATATTTCTTATATTTAGTAGCTATGTCTATAGAAATGCCTTAGAAGACTGCACTGTTTTTGACCCAGAAACAGTCTTTTTCTCCTTCTCTAGTGTTCATGTAAAAGGATGTGAGGGAAGATGTCGACTGTAAG
>NW_006799025.1:3515287-3525790 GCF_000442215.2 Lipotes vexillifer | reverse complement strand
AATGGGACCAGGTCAGCCACTCAGCAGAGTCCAAGTCTATATAAGGAAGAATATGTTCTTGATGTCAACCAGATGGCTTCATTACCTTCAAAAACTTTCTTAAGATGTAGTGTTAATGCTTATTTTATAAATTAGGAAATTAAAATCTGACCATATTCAGTGAATCTCATTAATCTTTTTTTTCTTTCCAGATTTGATACATGATAAATTGGTCTAAAATGGCTGAGGTTTTATCTGAATAAGTCACTGAAGCTATCCCAGAAGGTCTGCATCCAGGTAAATGTCTTACACCTATAATGCTGTATCTGTCAGTAGTTTTCTCTAACGTGTCAACAGTGAAGGTAGCACAAAAAGCCACATATGCCATTGTCAGGTGGCAGAAACAGAGGAAGCAGAAAAGAATGAAGTTCCAGTCTTACCCCATCCCTTCCAATATACAGCTTAAGAACATATATATTAATATGATTTTCAATATAAACAGTCTCAGAATTACCAGGATATTCATGTATTGATGATAAACCATG
The DNA here is from genome assembly GCF_000442215.2 of Lipotes vexillifer. Lineage (NCBI taxonomy): Eukaryota > Metazoa > Chordata > Mammalia > Artiodactyla > Lipotidae > Lipotes > Lipotes vexillifer. The sequence goes on along the minus strand of NW_006799025.1, from coordinate 3,525,266 downwards.
TGAGAGATGTGCAAACCCTTGGCGAGGATCTCCTCATGGTCATAGGCGATTGCTCTGAGCAGTGCGTTCCATGCTACGTAGGGCTTTAAGTAGGGCCAGGAGGGAAATGATTGTGCTCTCTCATCAGCCACCAAATGGGGAATCGGGGCTCTGTGATGCCCCAGCACTCATTTCTAGAGGCAGGCATATGTCTAAACACCATAAACCTTGAAACTACCTGCTCACCTTCAGAAAACCCGAATGTCTCAGAGTCTCATTCTTACAAAAGTCTCCCTTACTCCAATAAGATATAGGAAAAAGGGCTCTGAAATTGGATATAGAGGTACCCTAGTTCCTCCAAGGAAAATGAAAAGAGTAGCTTGTCCCCTTCTGAATATGTTGTGATTGTGTTTTATCAAAGTAGAAGGTAGATAAGATAGGTGGTGGGTTACATATGTTACAGAGGCAACTAGTCTTTTTGATTGACAAGTAGGAAACACTTGCTGGAAGGCACTCCACAGTGGTGTTAGGAAACTATTTAGGACCGCTTTAATCTTGGAGACAAAAATAGTAACATTCTACAGAGTTCTGCCACTGGAAATCTTTAGGGGTTTTTTTGTGAGGTGTAGTTAAACCTAGGAAGCTGAGCTGTGCATGTTTTCAGCAAAAATCCAGCTCTGGAAAACGTACATTAAAATCTATTGAATCAGTTAGGAAGACACCAAGACTGGAAGCTTTCTTTTGCATCCTAAGAGTACAGATCAGAAGGAACTCTTTGTCTGTAACACCCCATCAGCCTTAGAGCAGAAGAATCGGGACAGCAATACAGGGGGCTCCTACTGGAAATGATTCTTAGACCATCCTCTCTTCTCCTGTATTTTGGAAGCCCCTCGGTTTCTGATTAACATTCCCATATTTGTAGCAAAATTTTCCAAGTAACTGTGACATTTTGCATACAAATAAGAAAACACTGAACAAAAACATTGTGTAAGATTTTAAACTTTTTCAAACCTTTATGGTTCAAATGAATGAGCAAAACATACTTAGAATCTAAGACTTTTTTTTTGTTAAAGAAGTAATGCCATACCAATTCTGCCACTAACTAGCAACTTTGCCTTTGGTTTCCTGTGAAAGAATCTTCAAGGCCCCATCCCAATCCATGGTCACTATACTGAAATACAAAAAGTGTTTTCCAAGGGCCTTCTGAACTTTGTATTGTCACTTTAAAACTTTCACCAACTTACAACTACAGAACTTTGATCTCTTATTGATTTAAACCAGTAATGTGTAAACAGCATTTCAGAGCTTGTTTTATTGAACCAAAAATATTTAGGTTGAAATCTACTTATGAAAAATGGGAAAACCTGGTTCAGACATAGAATAAAGAACATGTTCAGTGGCTTAAAATCTTTGGTAACCATTTGCCCCATGTGGCTATTTAAATTAATTATAACAAATGAAATTAAAAACCGAGCTCCTCAGTTGTACTAGCCACATTTCAAGTTCTCAATAGACACATGTAGTTAGTGGCTACTGTATTGAACAGCACAGATATAGAACATTTCTATCACTGTGGAAAGTTCTATTAGACAATACTATCATAAACAAACTATTAATAATGCAGTGGACTTCCACTGCTACTTGGCAAGAAAGTTTTGTGCTCTTTTATACTTATTTGGAAATTTTAAAATATTTTTTAAATTCCAGTTTTCTCAGTTGTAGGTTATCTGGTGTATAGTTAGTTCTCACAAGCTCCTTTTCCTTTTCCTATTTATTTTCCTGTTAAAACATGTGGAATTAAATGTTTTACTTAAATATTTATTTAAATATTTTATGTACTCTTCTAAAGTTAGAGGTTTTCGTTTCCTTAAAAATTGTGAAAAGTGGTACACACAATTATGTTGAGCTAATATATGGCTGTTGGCTTTTTTACCTGAATCATTGACATCTCCAAGTAAGGAAAACTAGAAAAGATGTAGGATCATTTTTAAGGCCAATATTTTTTCTTTATTGTTGATATTCTGTAAGATTTTATTTTTCCTACAATGATAGATGTGTCTTAATTATACTGACTTAACTAAAGTTGATTTATGTTTTTTCAGCAATTGGAGAGCCAAGCAAAATAACTATTAGATCATTTATTTCTTTTTCTCTTTTTTTATGGAAATGTGTAGTATTTTGATTTCGAAATTGTAGGTATCACAGATAACAATATTTTGTTTATCATTTTAATTAATATAATCACCCCCTTTTACAGTGTATTCTTAAACTTCTTAGTCATGATTTTTCCACTAATACAATCCTGTTATTTAACATCAGTCTCAATTACTTTCCAGTCACTTATACCTAGTAGTTCAATTAAATTTGGTTCCTGGACTAATGGTTGTACGTTACACAAGGCAAGAAATTAAAAACAAATTTATCTTTGAGTTATTGAAGTATCAAGGATTTGAGATAGCTATATAACTAGCTGTGAAAAAGGCATATAAATATCCAGCCAATATTCCCTTTACAGATTTAATAGTATCATTTTTCAGTGAAAGCATAAATAATAGAAGTTTGGACCCAGTTTGGAACTGTTAAATATGAATCCGAGTCTTACCAATGAAAAAAAGGCAAAGTGAAGGTTAGCCACTTGTGGAGGTTTTTTTTTTTTTTTTTTCAATAAACCAAAAAATAGCTTTCTTTATAGAATAACAGGTTAACTCCAAATAACCTATTATTCACACAGTTTATCTACAGTAACATTGTTCCTAGGTTTAAATAATATAGCTAGATATGCTCAACATACAACTATGTAGGAGATTCTAATTTAAATTGGATTACTATTAATACTTTTAACAATTAAAAGAACTCAGAGAATTAGCCTCTAAATTTAGAGGTTCTGTTTTGCTGGCAGGAAGAACTTTTCACTAGTACCAAAAGTGCTGTCATCCTCTCCCTTCAACTAGCTAGTCATTCCTTTTAAGACTCTGAAGATGATTTGGATATATAGGAGTCATTTTTTTTTTAATTCTAGGAAGATCTAAGATATCTCAGAAATGTAATAGTACAGTGCAGACCTGGCAGAAGGTAACCAGTTATCTGGAACTAGGTCTTTGGCATCTTTCCAGATTTGGAACAAAATACTGGACTCTCCCTGGGCATCCGTGAGACAACAGGAGCAATGTCATACCCCAAGTCCAAAATCCAATCAGGAGCAGCCTTCCGTCTCCTCTTATACAGACGAAGCCAAAATACTTCTGCACACAGCATGGGCCACCATAAAAAGCAAACAAAGCCACTGGTAGATAAAACCAAGCAGTGGGTAAGGCTGTCTTTTGATCTAGAGTCTGAACCCTGGCTCCTCAGTGATGCTCCAGGCCAAAGAGCAAGAACACGATGGGCATTTTGCTGCCTCGTGGTCCCTGCAGTGCAGTCAGTGTACAGAGCAGGAGGATAAAACAACTCAGTGTCTTCCTTAACAATGCAGAGAAGGAAATCCAAGCTGCTTTGGCAGTGTGAAAGCGATGCAAATTTGAGTCATTGATGACCATAGCTTCTTATGTGATACAGAAGTTTATTCTGTAACACTAATGGCCCAGCCATATTTTATTCAACTCTAAACCACTAATGAATGCTCATCTTCATTTTACATAGAACATATTTATCTATACACAACTGAACAAATAGGGAATGTTGGAAGTGGCCCTGTGAGAAGTATTGGCCCACGAGGCATCTGCTTGGTTTGGGGCATTTGAAGTAGACAGTATAGGCTCCCTCTGGATTTCTGCTAGAATGTTGACTTAATTAGATCAATGAATTAGACACATAGCATCTGAATTAAAGAGTGAGAAATACAATATGAACCAATTAAGTGAAGGAAAAATTTACTATGAATAAAATAATAAATGTCAATAAATTTAAAAACTGACTTCAGTTTCCTTTATATGACAAATGTAACAGACCTAATTTGACATCTTAAAATGAAGAGATCTATGTGTAATCTATTTTGTGGTTTTTATCTTCTTAGGAGTATGTTTTGATATCTTTAACCTTCATATTTAATTTTTTTATCAGTTTCTATGGTGTAAACATCCATCAATCCATATTGGTTGACATATATATATCTCAAGAGAAAGTAATGCTGCAATCCTTCTCAGCAATTTATTCTAACAATTAAGAACCCTTGGGGCTTCCCTGGTGGCGCAGTGGTTGAGAGTCCGCCTGCCAATGCAGGGGACACGGGTTCATGCCCCGGTCCGGGAAGATCCCACATGCCGCGGAGCGGCTGGGCCCGTGAGCCATGGCCGCTGAGCCTGCGCGTCTGGAGCCTGTGCTCTGCAACAGGAGAGGCCACAACAGTGAGAGGCCCGCGTACCGCAAAAAAAAAAAAAAAAAAAAAAAAAAAAGAAAGAAAGAACCCTTAAGCTAAATAGAATAATTCATTTCACAGGAAACTCTTATTCAATATGTATAATTAGTTTTAGTTAACTTTATTAATGAAATGTTGCAAATCAATTAGGTTTGCAATAATCAGATTCCGAGGACCCAAGAGGGGCCGTTTCCCTCACAAGAGGGGAAGGTGATATACAATTTAGTTGGGAAGCAAATGTAATTAGATTTGATCAGTTGAGTATTCCTGTCCTGATGTGAAATTAGGCACATACCCAAGCCTGAGTTTATAGTTGGAAAGAGGTAGAAAAAGCAGCATGACTTAGAAAATGTCTTCATGGTCCTACTGACCACAAACTAACAGCCAAAGTGGGCCTCTGAAACCACAGGTAGACAGGTTTTCTTCCGACAGGGCTATGTTTACATTTGTTTTTCAAATCTGAATGCCTTTAAGTAGAAGAGCACATGAACTCAACTATTTGTCACTCCTTAATGGCGCTTCACGCATTTATCTAACTGCCTAAATCCTGATGGCATTTCAGTTTGCAACTATTGTGACCTAGAAGCTTATTATTGAACAGGTGTGGGGTAACCCTAAAGTTTCTTTCTTCTGACTCTAAAATAAGAATATCAAAGAAATGTCATGACAGTAAAAAAGTCTTCTGAATGAAAGTTATATTAAACACAAGGTATTCCTATTTAGGGCTGCAGTTTGCAACAGATGCTGCTGTTATTCACTCAATAAGTATTTTTATTGGACACCTAAATGCCAGTCACTATTTTCAGCATTAAGGACAAAGTGTGAGCAAAGCAGACAAAAATCCCTACCCTCATAGAACTTACATTCTAGTGCATGTAGACAGAAAAACAAGTAAAGTATATATGTTGGATGGCATGAATAATGGAAATAGAATGTGGAAGCAGTGAGGGAGAAGGGTGCAGTTTGTAAAGGGAGTTTAGGAAAGCCTGCTGAGTAAGAAGGAAGGAACTACGTGGACATCTGGAGGAAGATGGCTGTATGGAGAGAGAAGAGCAAATACAAAGGCCCTGAGGCAGCACTATACTGGCATATTCGAGGCACAGCAAATAGGCCAGTATCCAAAAAGCCAGTACTGAAGGGTATAAACTGACAGGTAGACTAGAGACATATTTAGAATGGATGCTAGGAGAGGGGAACAAATGAAATTTTTAAACTGAAATGGTTTAAATATTGAAAATGCTTTGAAATATAGTGAAATATTTTCACACAAGAGATTTTAAAAAGAAGTCAGGTCCATGATTCAATCCCCAATGACTGGTTCAGTAGCCATCATGGTCAGGGGCTACGTCTAGAACTCTAATCACTAAAAACCTGCATTTGATGTCAGTTCCTCCTGGACAACCAAATGACTTGTTTGGCACCTTTGGTATACCCCAAAAACACTTTGACTATCACTGACCTGTAATCCCATGTCTCTGGGCCTGAAAATAAAACTCTCTGTAACAGAGTTAGTGGTGCATGACATTGCCATTAGATTATTTTTAGTGAAAGCTTTGCCTCCTGACACAAATGCACTGATGAACTTAGTAATTCCTGGGGCTACCACTAAATGCAAAATGACTTCATATTCCATTTAAATTATTTTATCTTCAAGTCCAACAAAAAGAAAATTCTAAATAAAAAGATACATTTGGCATTGTACATGTGGCATCCATCCACATATAACTGAAATAAAATTATTTAATGGAAAATTTCAAATTCAGCCACCTCTAAATATGTAAGATAGTCTGATTGAGAAGGAACAATTCTGACTTTGTATTATTTTTTAGTGGTAGTGTTTTCTCATAATCCCATGCCTTTTTCCTGTCCTGCTATTCTTCAAGATTTCCTAATGAGAATTAGAGAACAGGCATATTTAACAACCTGTATTTGCAGGTTGTAAACAAGAAAATGAAGACTAACAGTTTCTCTGCTGCTAATTTGATTTTCGACAGCTCCTCTCCTACCAGCTTAGGCAAAGGACTTAGTTACTATTTCCAGCAGATGGGGCCAAGGAAAAGACAATCATCTGTGATGTCATACTTCCCCCAAATAGGCCAGCTGCCTTTCAGGCCTCGGTTAGAGACGTCCACAAAGTAAGAAATGAGAAGTGATCATGAACAGAACGAGGAAAAAATGCAATTTCCTTTATTCTAGAAAAACAATACTCAGTGGCTGGTTCACAATGCTACAGTAAAACATTTTCATACATTTCTCCTGCACATGTGGAGAGTTATAAGGTATGCACTTAGAAGTAGAAATGCTGATTTGATTTCCAAAGTGGTGGTGATAGAAGGAGGCTTCTGGAAACGGGGTTGTGCTGAGTTGACAGAAAGATAAAGGATTCAGTCCTTAACTGGTAATATGTGACTGGCTCTCTAAACTGAAATATAACCCAAAAAGAACTTCTTCTGGTACAATTCCAGGTCTCAGGGCTAGTTAATGGTACAAAAAGCTATTTATATACAACTATACAGGAATGTATTTTCCAGGACCCCTCTTATCATTGACATCTCATAAAATCAGCCCTGCAAAAGAACTAGAACATTCTGAGAACATACAACACATAACTTTAAATGAGGAAATTTCCTTTTCTCGTGCAAAAGGAAAGTTGGTTTGAATTGACATGGACTTCTGTCCAGTCCAGGGCCTGTGATTTCAGGAAGCATGTATCTCTTTTGAAACTCTAGTGTGTCCTTGGAAATGGCTGCGTAAAGGCCAAACTGCCAAAGTCTATTCCATCTCCTCTGAGTAAAATCTTTTAGTTGTATGTCAGTAGCTGGTCTTTGTTCTCCTCAGTGCTTGTTGCAAAATACCACAATTTTCATTCTAAACCCCAGTAGTATTAGGAAGACAAGTTGAGTTAAAATAATGCCTGTAATTTAATAAGTATTCTGTCCCTAATAAAAAGCTAGTTAGTCACAGCTTCCTTCAAATCCCTCTCCCCCAGATTTTTCTCCTGAAAGGAGATACTAGACAGCATTTTAGGGAAAACAAACTTTTGTCAATCGCTAAGGATAAGGTAATAAAAGGGTTGAAAATAGCATTTTAAGCATCATGTTTTTTCTTTAAATTCCCTGAGGTTGAACAGATTCTTAAACTTCATTTTTTTAACTGCCCTGAAAATAGTTTGTCTCTAGTTGACTCTTATTCAGGGCAATGTTATATCTTCTTAATCTAGTAGAGTCACAAATTTAAGTCATCAACCTGAAAAAAGTAATTAAAATGGTACAATCTTCTCACTCAAAAAAAATAAAAAATAAAAAATAAAAAATCCAGGAATGAATCATCCTTAAAACTCTCCCAACTAGTTTCATGGGTGAAAACTCTGGGAGACCAGTTTGGGAAGCAACCAGAGCCTGGTAGTTTCATACACTTGATCTTATCACCTTCTCACAACAACACTTAAAAGTAACTAGGATTAAAAAAATAAACTTGTTATTTAATATGGTTATAAAGTGTTTTTATGTGGAAAAATAAATAAATAAAATAAAGTATACCTCAGTAAACCTGAAAAAAAAAAGTAACTAGGACTATTGCCATTGTATTATATTGCTATTTTTTTAAATGCAGACACAAAGAGAATGTAATAGTTAACATCTATTAATTGGACACTTAGTTGGTCAGGCACTGGGTTAGTCACTTTATCTCCATTTTCCTACTTAATTCACAAAAACAAAACAAAACAAAACTGCAAGCTAGGTTTTCTTATTGGCTTCATTTTTTCACAGACAGTGAGTCTAAGGGGCCCATCTTGCTAACCAATACCAGGACAAGAACTGGAATTTTGGACTGACTCCAAAGCCCTAGTTCTCATTTCTCTCCCAGATGTAGCCCATCAAATTCTTCAAAGCCTGAGATCTTCCTTTTTTTCAATTAACTGCTACACTAGCAGCATTTTTTTTACATATATGTATACAAGCGAACACTGTGCTAATATTTACTTATAGGTTTATACTGATGTTGGATGCAAATATAAGCTAGTATCATTTTGAATAATAGTAGAAGAGTTAGGAGCTCTGAAAGTAATGTTCAGGATTGGGTAAAGCAGATATTTTTCTGTCACATTTCAGTGAGAAAATTAATTCATATGCCACCAGCCATACGCAGAAATGCAACAGGAAATGAAAAACTTAACTGCTTTAAATAATGTGGTCTGCAATACAAATTATTGCACTGTGAATTCATTTCCTTCTGCTGCAGAACTGATCATTTGGATTATACAGGCAAGCAGTGTAAGACATTACTAACATTATCCTTGAATCCTAGCTTTGAGATCTTTATAAAACACTAGGCAGTTTGCCTGAGAATACATAGAAAACACTTTTTTAAAGGATTGGGATGGCTTATTTTCCCTTCTGTTAAATATTAGCCTTTGAAATGAACTCAGCTGATCTGCTAAATAACATTTGCAAATTGTTGTGTTTTAATAAAGTGACAGACTGAGAGAGAAGCCACACTAGACCTGCTTATGCTTCTGGAGGCGTTACAGCCCAGGAACATTATGCAATAATGCCTTTTAAAAGGAGGGAGCCACTTAGCTTTACACCTTGCCTGGCAACAAATGTAGACACTTACTCCAAACTCGGGGGTAATTAGAATCTATGAAAATCCAGCATCTAAATCCCAAACCCCTGGTGCAATACATACTCAGCAAATTACTGTTTTTTTACCTCTAGTATTTTCAACAATTCCATTTAAGTATGTGAATATATGAGTGTGTGGTATTTTAGGAGGCCTGTTCTATAATGCTGTGGAAAGGTTTCATCACTATTAATCAGGTATGCAGTAAATGGGACACCTCATTTTTTCGATTTCTGGAAGGCTCAGAGTTTGCTGCTGCCGGCAGTAGGCAGACCCAAATGCACTATGCTAGTGAAAAATCCCCGGCAAACATGGAACCCAGTGAAAATTTGGGAGACGCAACTTGCAGTCGCTACCACTGGCAATCATCGCCACTATTACAGCTTTAATCAGGCAAGCCCAGGCTCATGCATTTGTTTATAAAGTTGCAGCAAAGCCTTATAAATTAAGCCTGAAAGAACATTAAGTTTTAGTCTAATCGTGGATCAACAAGAAATTCTTACTTAAAAACCTTCATAAAAGTAGTCAAATTGGTGTTTTAAGAACTAAACAGAATTACACTGCTTTAACTTTTCTTTTGTTGCAATAGGAAAATAAATGCTTTAAAAATTAAAGTTAAAACATAGATATCTTAAAATATGTTGGGGGAAAAACTATTTTACAGAAAATAAATTTGTTCCCTGGATTTGTTGATTTCCAGGTTTCTGAGTGTGAAGGTGTGCTGTCTCCTAGACAGAGCAGGGAAGACTTCGTACCCTTCTGAATGAAAGGGTGCCTATTAGCTTTTCTCCTTCATTTCCTAAAGTGTTGTGATTTTTATTCCCTGGTGTTATGTTTTTAAAAGATTTTAAATCTTAAAACATAGAAATAGGTGTTGAAATTGAGAGCTGAAAGTCTCAACCAGTTGGGTATGATTTTTTTAAATAGGTAATACAGACCTCTAGTGGTTGAACAGTTTGAAAGCCTCTGCAAGAAGAGGAAATTGTGCATCAGGTGCTTGCTTTTTTTTTTTTTTTTTTTTTT
>NW_006799025.1:3461621-3515108 GCF_000442215.2 Lipotes vexillifer | reverse complement strand
CCCAGCCGCTCCGCGGCATGTGGGATCCTCCCGGACCGGGGCACAAACCCGTGTCCCCTGCATCGGTAGGCGGACTCAACCACTGCGCCACCAGGGAAGCCCAGATGCTTGCATTTTAAAGAGGCAAAACTGTTTCTAGTTACAATTGCAATGCAAAATTCACATAGTTCACACAAATCAGAAAAAGGTAATACTGTGCAGCAAGGGAAGATGGAGCACTTCCCATCCTTTTAGGTGCTCTCAATTCTCCCAAGACAAGCAAGGACCCCTCCCATCAAAGTCCCAGCAAGAAGTCTGGATCTGTATTGGTTTTCCTCTGAAAGATTAATGTCCAATTCACTTGTTATATGAATGGAGCTGGCAGATATTTGCGTTATGTAAAAATAGATTTTATTTTCCTTGGCAACACAGTTTTGCCTCCATGAGACTCTTCTTCCTCTAAACTCCAGGGGCTCCCCATGAAAATGCAAGAGACTCTCACACAGCCACTGCTTGCCTGTCCTTTCCCAGGTTCTCTCCATGGGGACAGCCACACTCCACTGGACTGGGGCTCAGTGTCTGGGGTGTTTCTCCATCTCTATGTGGTGCAAACTATTGGATCCGTGCACAAGCTTCGGTGATTATTAAATGTCTCTCTAGACCAGCGCTTCTCAAACATGAATAGCTACACAAACTACCTGAAGAATCTTGTTGACACTCAGATTCTGACTCAGTAGGTGTGGAATGGGGCCTGAGATGGCTTTACTAGAAAGCTCCTAGGTGATGCTAACGCTGGCATCCAGGACCACAGCCGGGAGGAGCGAGGAGACGCTCTAACATCTCTAATTTTATATTACACTTTGTGTTTCACTGATTTCTTCATCTTTCCCTTCTTTTTTACTTCAATGTCATCTCAAAATTTAATTTTTGACTTTATATAACTTTTAAAGTTCTCTTTCACTTGACTATGTACAAAACTCTCTGGGAACCTGTTATTCAAGTATTGTAAAGTTGACCTTACATTTTAAGAATGGATTCAGTGTCATCTGTTTAGTTTGGTGAGTTCATGGTGGTTGTGAGCACCTCTCTAGCACTTGAAGTAATTAGGCATTTGTAACCACAATTAAATACCTGATTAGCCATACTGGGAGAGTGCCTGAGATCAGGTTTTGTGCATGCTGAAAAACTACTAAGGGCCCAAGGTAACATCCACATCGTAAAATCAGGCAGAATAAAAAGCACAAGCTGAAACCCTTAAGAGTCAACAGATCAGAGTAAAATATGGAAAAAAACATTTCTCGGACAAAATCCATCATCCAAATAAGTTCCTATCATGGCATGTTATGAAGCTTAATTTTGAAATCCATAATTTTAGAACTTATGTCATGGGGTAGTCTTGAAAAGCCTCCTGCAAACTTTTAACATCCAGTTTCAAATCAAAAATAGTATATTAACAGGCTGTAGCATGGAGGGAGTACATAAATTATCATCATTGCCCTGCATGAACAGTAATTCACAGATTTGGCTCAGACACAACTTAGATGAAATAATTAACTATGTATAGTACTTAACAGTATAAAAGTAATTAATCTAGCCGCCTCATACTGGTTTGGCCTAAATAAACATGTAATAAAAAAAGCCATAGATTTTATTATTTTTTCACTCAACGTTACTACTTTAGTAAGTCGGAATTTTAATATGGCAGAAGAAAGATATCTTTCCCTTAAAAAAATAACACTTTCTTTTCAAATGTTAAAGTACTAAAAGTACTGACTATAAGCTGAATGAGTTCTGTTTATAATTGTGCACAGATGTTCTCAATTAATAGTATTATGCATCCTGCTTCACAGGAATTTGGCGAACATAATTATTTTAAATTATGGTGTAAATAAGAAAAAAAATCGATTTTTTTAACCACAAGTCACATAGACTCTGTTGAGGTACTACAGCTGTGTGGCGGTGTAGCTTTGGCAAAATGTTTCAGATAAACTTGTTTTTTGCCCCATGGGTTCTGAGAGGAGACAAGTGGCCTTTGGCTTATAGACCCTTCATCAGCAGGTCCACGAGGTAAAGGGCAGGGTCATTAGTTGGTATGAGGGCAAAAAAATAAGGCAAGTATCCCTGTTTGGGCAAGAGAAAAGAGCTCGGGTGATTTCTGCGAGGGAGAAAGAGGTGCACCCCATGCAGGTCTTTTTTTAAAGTCCACTCTCAACGTATGGCTGCTCCTTTGCCTAATTTTTTTTTAATATGTATCTATTTATTTGGGTCTTAGTTGCAGCACATGGGATCTTCATTTTGGCACATGGGATCTTTAGCTGCCGCATGTGAACTCTTAGCTGCAGCATGTGGGATCTAGTTCCCTGACCAGGGATAGAGCCCAGGTCCCCTGCATTGGGAGTGCAGTCTTAGCCACTGGACCACCAAGAAAGTCCCTCCTTTGCCTAATCTTATAGACTATAACATGTTCTATATGACCCCATTGCCTAATCATTATATTATTATCCCTATTTCATAAATAGACAAAGAAGAAGAGGAAGCTAAGTAATTCTTCCAAAATTAAATAGCACACAAGATGTAGGTCAAACTCAAATCCAGAGACTTCTACTTCCAGCCAAGATGGAGTGAGAGACATTTACTGTCTCACCAAAAACTACTAAAATATTATATATATATGTATATATATATATATATATATATATATATATATATATATATATATATATATATATATATGAGAAACAATGATTTTCAAGACAGTGGACACCAGGCAACAAAGAACAGTAGTCTCTGAGGGATAGGAGACAAATGAAGTGAGCCCCAGATCACTGCCTGGAGAAAGCTCCAAGCCAGGGCTCAGAAAGGATAATCCAGAAGGAGCTCCCAGGTCTCCCTGAGCTGTGGAGATGGAGCTGGGGGTCCAGAGACGCAAGGAGCTAGAGTTCACAGAGCAGAGTTCCAGACGCTAGAGAGCTTTACAAAGAAAGAGCGTGGAAATCTGAAAGGTCCCCCTTGTGTTTCAGTGCATGTGAGTGAGTAATCACCCAGAAGGATGAGAGGGCACACTCGGCAGAGATCATCCATAGCCAGAAAATTGTTGTTCCCACGAGCCAGAGGGGTAAAACTCATAATTCATGGGACATCAGGCAGCATATTCAGAAGGGTTTTGCCTCAAGAATAGGAAAAAATTAGACTAAATGCTTCTCTGGTCCCACCTAACAAAGCTTAAAAGCCAGATCTGAAGGAATCAAACTGTTTGCAAGTAATGTAACTGCTTCCCAGAACAAAGCTGGAGAATTTATATAGGAATACAAAAACATCCCATATCCAACAAGGTAAAATTCACAGTGTTTAGCATCCATTCAAAAATTACCAGGCATGCAAAGAAGCAGGAAAATAAAATCCATAAAAAGAAAAAAAATCAATTAATAGAAACAGACCTAGTAATGACACAGATGATAGAATTCCGTATGTTCAAGAAGCTAGGGGAAAGTCTGAATATATTGAAGAGACATGGACAATATTCAAATGTCTGAAATAGAATTTCTGGAGCTGAAAACTCAAACCAAGACTTCAGACACTATGACCATGTTCCTTCCACTGCCCCCACCATATTCTTCCCTGGATCATGAGTTTGATCCCAGTGGCCTCATACTTACTACTTGCTTAATACTGAAATTCCCAGATGAATACTTCCTTTTAAGAGGGGTTTAGCAGCTGAAGACAACAGACTTCCTGAAGGGCTCCACATGGGCCCTTTCCCAACCCACTTTGACCCCCCCACCCCCGAGGCCCTTCTCTGGCTCATGGAGCAGATGGCACCACTGTCCATGGACTGACACTCCACTCTGGCATGGACTCCTCAGTAGAGTAGCTACTAACAGTCCTCAACATGGTACCTTCTGAATTATAAGAAAGTTTACATTATCAGACCACCATGTTCCATCTCGATTTTCCATCTCACTTGAAAACTCTATAGTTTGAAACAGCATGAAATTTGTTCTCTTCACCCAAAGTACAATTAAAATGGAAGTTAGTATTGATACTTTTGAAGCTCCCCACCCTTCCCATCCAAGGCACTATGTATAAAATCATGAACTGTGTTCTTCCAGCCAATGAGGCAATTAACCAAAATGTACATGTTGTCCTTTTACAGAATTCAAAATATGCTCATGAGAATTAAACTATTTTTCCAACCAAGCTAAAAAAATCAGTTTACTTGTCTAGGAAGTTTTATTAGGGCTAGAATTCCAAGAAATGTATATGCTAGCCAAATATTACTGTTCATCAGAAATGCTCCATATTCATCCAGTATTAATCCTGTGTAATTCCCTCAGTCAATGTACCACTTAACAGCAGATATATTCTCTCTCTGTATTTTGTGTGTGTGTGTTCCTAAACCTGCAGTGAATGAATTTAGGAAAAAAGTATCAAAAACACACAAACGTAGCCTTGCAACACAAATATGTAGATAATTTCATGCTTGGAGCATCACAGTTCACTTTAGAAACACTTTACTTGACAATGAAGCTTTCAAGAATAAGTATTTTTCAGCACTTACTGAAAATATTTTAAAATCTCACCTCATCACCAGTTATACAACCAGGGCCATGTGGTCATTGTGGCTCTATGAAATGGCATCAGGCCCTTTCACTACTGATCATCTTTTGGGCACTAGATGATACTTTTTGAATAGATGTTAAAATAATGTGCAAGAACCAAATATCACAGATTGTGTGCTGTATTCACCCACATGGAGACATCACTTTAGTGAAATGCAACAACAGCTCTAGAAAACATAACTATCTTTACCAAAATATAAAAAGGAAAAAGGAAAAGTAAGTTGCTGGCAAGATCAAAGAAGAGGGGAGGTGCGGTACCGGCTGCCATTCTGAGACAGTTCTCAGACTCTGCACCAGGCTAGTCTCGTAAGAGCAGGGGTGGGTAATACCTCATCCCATCATATCTCTTTTTTTTCCCACTACCTGCTACTCCTTGGTCATGGATTACTGTTGAATGTGGAAATGGAATGGGGGATGTCTAACAACAGCACACTTCAAGTATTTAGTGTATTATAAAAACACTGGAATGGGGGTCTGCAGCATCTTGCTGGGGCTTGAAGTCTGTTTTCTTTTTTTTTTTTTTTGCGGTACACGGGCCTCTCACTGCTATGGCCTCTCCCATTGCGGAGCACAGGCTCCGGATGCGCAGGCTCAGCGGCCATGGCTCATGGGCCCAGCCGCTCCACGGCATGTGGGATCTTCCCAGACCGGGGCACGAACCCGTGTCCCCTGCATCGGCAGGCAGACTCTCAACCACTCCGCCACCAGGGAAGCCCGAAGTCTGTTTTCTTAATTGTAAAATTAGGAGGTTGGCCTGGATCCTGAGTTGTAAATTGGCAGCCCTTGGACCAAATTTGATCTGCAAAAGAGTTCTGTTTACTTCCACACAGTATTGCTTTTTTTTCATTTGCTTTAGTTGAAAATATTTCAAAATAGGATATTCCACATAAAATTTGAAATTTCCAGCTTATCTTAAAAAATCAGCCTGTATCTTCCCCTGATCACCACTGGCACAATTGAGAATCCCCATACCCACCTCCTCTGAGAAAGGGGAAGTGTCCACCACCATACCCGCTTCACCCATCTCTGTTGCTCCCAGCCCCTATAAGTATTTAAATATGTGAACCCTGAAGCATGTAATTTCTAGGGCCCATTCCAGCAGTAAGATGTTATGAATCTCTGACTCAAGTTGTCTCAATAAAAGCAAAAGACTGTAGAGAATAATATTTCAACTACATTCTAGGTTAAAATCGACTTTTCTTGGGTAGCCTGACAACCAAGACCCCATTTAGAATATTGTAATTGTGTATGTTTACAGGGACAAAGGGCATACATATAGTTTGTAGGTCACCCACCCGGCGGGTATGGAATTTGATTGTATCGCGAATGTGCCCCTCCTACAGTCTCGTTGTGGTTTCTTCTTTGTCTTTGGATGTAGAATATCTTTTTTGGTAGGTTCCAGTCTTTTTTGTCAATGGTTGTTCAGCAGTTTGTTGTGATCTTGGTGTTTTTGTGAGAAGAGGTGGGCTCAAGTCCTTCCTGTCCACCATCTTGTCTCTGCCTCCCCTGGTGTCTCTAAGGGCGTACATATATATTCCTGTATTTCTCTCAAGAAAAAAAGCAATAAATATGACCCCTAAATTTCCTTCTATAGCAGAAATTTCTGTGACTTCCTGATCTACACTGAGACAAAGCTACACTCCAAACCTAAATCAAAAGTCCACAGTTACAGAATGACTTTTTCTGTAAAGAGAACATCTTAATTTGTTGATATAACATGAAGCATGTTGTTTATCTAGAGAATGGCTTTTAAGCGGATTGTTGGCATGCATATAACAATGCCTACTGAAACAGACTGATTCCTACACATATTTTCTCGGGATCAGAACCTCTTCATATCCAAAATTATTAGCATACTATGTTATTCTCACAAAGTTCTAATGAACTGCACAAATCTGCCTGCTCTATTCTGAGTACAAAAATATTTAGCCTAATTTGTTTTTCCATTATTTTATATATTAATAAAGTAATATCAAAAATGTTATTACCAGGGGCTTCCCTGGTGGCACAGTGGTTGGGAGTCCACCTGCCGATGCAAGGGACAGGGGTTCGTGCCCCGGTCCGGGAAGATCCCACATGCCACGGAGCGGCTGGGCCCGTGAGCTGTGGCCGCTGAGCCTGCGCGTCCGGAGCCTGTGCTCCGCAACGAGAGAGGCCACAACAGTGAGAGGCCGCGCACCACAAAACAAACAAACAAAAATGTTATTACCAGAAATAATACAGTGTTTTATAATTATTAGAAAGTGAATCTCATGAAGTCATATTAAAAAACAACAATTACCACATGTTAAGTCAGATAATTCAAGGAAGAGACATATGAATACTAGGGGGGCTGTTGGCAAAGATATTTTTTTCTCTGAATCCTATGCTTTGAAGGAGATTTTTGCCATTTAATTAGTTTAAGTATGCTTCATCAACCAAAGGTCTATAGTATGGTATTTTCCCCCCTCCAGCTCAAAGTAATCTTAAAATCATCTACACTTTAGGTGTTCATACTTTCACTTATTTTAAAAATGGATCCTTCCTGGATCCTTTACATTGCTTTATGGGATTAACAACAAATTGTATCACCATACTCTATTGTATTGACAGAGCTCTAACATCATGCCAGTCTGTTTCTTGGCCATGTGTAATAATGTGACAACTTATACATATATATAAATTTATGGGGTAATTCACTTAGTATTTGGTGGGGACATATGAATATATATTGAGAATATATAAAATGATACTAAAAATAGATAATATTTATTGAGTGTTTAATATATGGCAATCTTTTTCCCCCATGTTGTATTTAACCCTCATGTTAACAGCAAGTTTTTATCCTGTTTTAAAAGATGAGGACATTAAGGCTCAATGAGGCTGAGTAAATTAGCCAGTTACAAGATTAGTCAGAGGTTGAGCCAGAATCTTACCTTTGTGACTGCAAAGCTTACGGTTTGTTTCCCATGATGCCTGCCAGCCACCAGACTCTGCTAACGTTAATTAATGCTCCCTTTTAAAATTCTAAGTACTGAATATATACCTCTTGATATATAGATTAGCTTTCCACTTCAGCCATATATTAAACTTGTTTTTATGGTATATAGTCTGTTCACACTGAATGAGTATAATAAATTATCTTTTGAGGAAATTATTTTAAACATAGAATCTTGCAACATTCTTACAAGGGCGAGGTAGAGGCTTTATCATCTCATTCCCATTGGTCAGAGCAAGGTCCAATGAAGGTTTAATGATTTGCCTAAGGTCTCAATTTCTAGAACGGCAAAGAAAAAGCCGCCAAGTCCTCCACCACCCAGTTCCAGACTACTGTTTGTTCTCAGTCTTTTTTTTCCCTCTGTTAAACCCTGCAATCAACTGATTTCTACTCTTCAACTTCTTAAATTATGTTGCATTTTTACTCACCACTATTGGTTTTATATATTAAGATTCAGCATCAGCATTTACCATATCTTTTACTTCCTAATTCTGAGTGTTTCCATCTGATTGCTTATTTTTGAACCTTATGGGCTTTTTCTTTATTTCAGTTTTATCCCAATTATCCAGAAAAGGCTGCCTGAGCCTTCTGAAAGCTCTGATGTTCTCAATGAAAAGACCTTCTGAATGACCTTGTTTGTCTCCCATGGAGTTGCATATCACAACTTCAAATGCCCCACTAAAATGTTACCCATTTGGCATCAGTATACAGAAAAGGCTGCATTCTGTGATAAGCAGTACAGCAGTGTTTTCCTAGTGAGAGAATAGAGTTCTCAATGGGGAAAAGGGGACGTAAAATTTCCTCATATTTAGCTGGTATTTCAAACACAATGGTGCTTTTCTTATAGAACTAGTCAGTAAGAAATTTTTAGGGAAAAATACCACAGGAACCAATAAACAATTAAAATTTTGGTCATAGAACTCTATTAATATTGGTCCTTTAGAAACCTTTTTTTTTTTTTTTTTTTTTCCAGAAATGTTCTTCGTCTACAAAAACAACTACTCATTGCCCTTATGGATCAGTAAAGCAGTTGGGCAGAAGAGACAAGTAACAGAGACTCAAACTAAGTAACTGAAACTCTTTGGTTGACAAACTTGGAGAGATTATCATTTGTAACTAGGTATGTTTATCCCTCTCTAACTAGGTATGCTTCTCCCTCACTTACTTTTCTCTACTTGGTTTAATTCTCATTAGAGCCTTGATGACAGGCTACATTCAGTGTGTTGATCCACAGAGAAAAAAAGCCTAATGTGAATGCAAAGATGAATTTACATTCAAATATTGTACAGTCAGTTCAGACACTAATGACTCAGATTGACACAGCAGTTGCCTATGGCAG
Organism: Lipotes vexillifer; assembly: GCF_000442215.2. Taxonomy (NCBI): domain Eukaryota; kingdom Metazoa; phylum Chordata; class Mammalia; order Artiodactyla; family Lipotidae; genus Lipotes; species Lipotes vexillifer. The sequence continues at coordinate 3,506,194 of NW_006799025.1, read as the reverse complement.
TGATGCCACCAGAGGGCAGGGTTTGACTTCCGGACCTGGTGGCTGCCTTCCTCCAGAGGCAACCTTGGAGTTACTATAAGAGCCACCAAATCCTTAGAAGCCCTTATAATGAATCTAAGCTCAAATTCTCTCTTCCATTGTTCTTGTACAGAATCCGAGAATTCTGGAAAATACTTAGGATAATTTCTAGAATGATCTGACACAACAGATATTTAGTCAACTCACAATTTTAGAGCCCCTACTAAGTATTCAGCATGACATTGAACATTTAAAGGCTACCTGACAGAATTTTATCTTTTGAGGGATCTATAGTTTCCCTGGGAAGATATGAATATAATACCACCAATAAAACAGACTGTATAGTTAACTTTATTCCACCTGTAGATAAGAACTACAGGTCATCAAGAATTGAAAGGGGAAAAAACAAAGTCCAGACCAGAAAGATTTCTCAACAACAGTACCACTGACATCTTAGACTAGATAATTCTTTGCTGCAGGGGTCCATCCTGTGCCTTGTAAGATGATTAGCAGTAACTTTGGTCTCTACCCACTAGATGCTAGTAACACCCCCTCCTCCCTTTCCCCCTGTTATAGGAACCAAAAATGTCTCCAGACATTGCAAAATGTCTGGGCAAAATTACCCGATAGAGAAGCACTTATACCAGAGTATAAAGAGATGACCTTACAAAAAAAAAAAAAAAAAAAAAAAAAAAAGAGAACTGAACCTCGAAACTTTAGAATGTCAGAAATGTAAGGACCTGTTCTCTAAGCCTCAGTTTCCTCATCTGAAGAGTGGGAATAATGGTGCCTTCCCTCATAGGTCTTGTATTAGTTTGCTAGGACTGCCATAACAAAATAACAATAGAAATTTATTTTCTCCCAGTTGTGGAGGCTAGAAGTTCAAGATCAAGTTGCCAGCAGGGTTGGTTTCTGGTGAGACCTTTCTTTTTTACTCGAAGACAGCCACCTTCTCACTGTCTTCACATGTTTTTTCCTCTGTGCAAGCACATTCCTGGTGTGTCTTCCTTTAATAAGGACAGCAATCTTACTGGATTAGGACCCCAACCCTGTGACCTCATTTAACCTTAATTACCTCTTTAAAGGCCCTATCTCCAAATATAGTCACATTGAGGATTTAGGCTTCAATGTATGAATCTGGGGTTGGGGGGGGACACAATTCAGTTCATAACAGGGCTCTTACAGAGATGAAAGCAATTAGCACAATACTTGGCATATAGTAGGCATCCAATTAATCATAAATGTTCCTATTGTTAATATTAAGCCACTATTATTATAAGTCCCCCATGTGAATCAGATACCAGCTGAAGCACAGAAGAGTATAAAACAGTAAGTTTATTTCAACACTTGTGTGTCACTTTGTACTGAAGTTATGCAGCTAAAAAGTTTAAATTGACATTTTCCCCATTGACGTAGCTAATTATTTCAAAGATGTTCTGGCTTCCTTTATGCGAAGGTCAAAGGGCAGTAGATCCTGCATCCCCAGCATCTGATGAGTAGTAAATGACCCAGAAATAAGCTTTTAAGTGCTTTGGGGAATTTCTTTGTGTAAAGAAATTCTGTGTAAATATTTCTTGAGAGTGAGGGTGATTAAGTTCACCCTCTTAATTTGATTTATGTTTCACCTATCTCACAGGAGATAAGAACAAAAATAAACTAGGGAGGAAAAGAAATAAACAGTTTTGAACAGTCGTGGTCTTTAGTTGGAACCAAAAAACCGTGGAGATTTTGAAATTGCAAAGGAACATGGGCCTTCTCCTGCCAAAAAACTTGTTTATAAAAACTAGAGAGTGTTAGATATTTCTACCACACTGGCTTATCATTTGAAATTTCTGCTGGCTCAAGTGAAAGTGTGCTGTCCGATATCCTACTGTGGGATTTCCTCCTTAACCACAGTTGCTTTCCGATCAGAGGCTTGTGACTTTGAGGACCAGAACACAGTCGGCTTAGCCAGCCAGAAGAACAAGAGGAGAGGTTTCATATCTCATGAATAAAAGGAAGCACTAACGGGGGAAAAATGGAGTCAACGCTGACAGTTGCTGAGTTGAACAGTTTTATTGTTGGTAATAAAAGCAGAAATTGCTTGCTGAAAGTGAAGGTGAGAAAAGACAGAAATTGCTATGGCAAAGTTAAAAACAAGAGGACATGGTGGTCTTGGTGTGGCACAGAATGTTTGAAAACATTCACCTTGTCCTTAAAGAGCTGCTGCTTTATAAGTAATGTGCCACTTCACTGCATAACCCTTGTATGCAGAAATGCTATATTTCCCCTGTACAAACCAAGGGATGCATTTATTCTACATTTAGAGGAGAAACAGACAATCGAAGGCAAAGAGGTGCATTATCTTACGCAGCTCTCTTGGAAAGAGTTCATTTTTTTGGTCCTGCTCAGACTGCACACAAATACTGGGAATGTATTTTAATTTCAAATCTGATAGGTGACATCTGGTAACTCATTTATTGCTAATGAAGTTTCCACAGGAAGCAGCAGTCACCGGTATCTCATCGTATTTTTCAGTTGGCAAAGTGTTGTTTACCTTTTATTGGCCCAGCATCCGTGCCTCTTATCACAGGGTGATTAATTAGAGAACACAAGTAGCCCCACATAGAAATGAATGGAGAGGTAAATAATGGGAGATAGAATGGTCTAAACTTTTTAAATTAAAATCAGTGGTGTAGTTTCATTGTAATTTATATTTTAAAATTATATAGGTATTCAAGAACATGATTAGAGCTGGAAAAACTGGTCAAGAAGCTCATTAGCAGCGCCTTGAGGCCCCTCTCTGAGCCTTTCCACCCCTTTCTGGTCCTTTAGCTTCTCCTTCCAGAATCACATGCAGTTTTCCAATCCTTCTTATCCATATTCGCTTGCAAGGGAAAAATTGGTCATTTACACCACAGTGGGTTTTAATAACACTAACAAAAGTCTTAAAGCTACAGGATCTCATAGCATCTCCACATACATGATCTCATCTGATGTTCACAATGGTATTGTGAGTCAGACTGGACAGATATTTTTTCACTTCGTCATTATCATGAACTTCATTATCATTATTTTCCAGATGAATAAGATGAGTTGTAGGTTTGATGAAGAGCTAAAAACTTCATAGCTCGTAAGAGGTAAATCGTGTACTTGATTCAGGTCTTTGGTTCCCAGCACCATGCTCTTCCACGGCCTTAACTCTGGCTCTCACCTGAGTCAGCGTGTCTTCTCCTGCAGGTAGATTTTGGTTCTAATGGGGGTATAGATGTGGGTATCGTCCACCCCACCCCAGTTAAAGAAATTCCAGACATCTAGGAGTAGGTGCAAGGGTTATTTGACTAGATGACTCCTGTTCGGCTCCCCTTAGCTACTCCAGTCCTGAATGTTTAAAAGAAATACAGAGTTTAATGTGTAATTCTCAAGCTGCATTTAGGAATTTGTCCTATTTCTTCAGGTTTTAATGCCTCAAAGGGGCCAAATGAAAACATTTTAGCTGATGGCATTTTTGTTGTTTGTTGTATTTGGTTTTGCCTATGAATCATGACAGGCACAGAGCACATAAGCAAGGGTTACAAATGAAGATGCCAGTAGGGCAGTGGTTTGTTAATGTTACCGTGCATCAGAATCACCTGGGGGCTCATTAAAGTTTTTGTGGGACCTCACCCACAGGGTTTCTAATTCAGTAGTTCTGCGGTGAGGCCTAAGATTTGCATTCCCAAGGGATTCCCAGGTGATGGTGACGCCGCTGTTCCAGGGACCACATATTCAGGACCATTGCTAGAAGGGCTAGGTAGGTGACTTACATGAGGGAAGCACATACGCTGTGCCGTCCTTTTCATTGGCCTGCCCCAAGTGGTGACTGAGCACTTGAAGTGTGGCTAGTTTCAACTAAGATGTGCTGGAAACAAACTATACTCCGGCTTTTGAAGACTTGGTACAAAAAAAAAAAAAAACAGTAAAATATCTCAATCATTGTTATATTGATTACATGTTGAAATGACAATATTTTGGGTATATTGGGTTAAATAAAATATATTACCAAAATTAATGTCACCTGTTCCTTTTTATTTTTTAATGTGGCTACTAGAAAATGTTTAATTACATATGTGGCTCACATTGTATTTCTTTGAACAGCACTGACCTAAAGAATCAGAAAATAGAGAATGGTGGGGATTAGTGAACCACAGAGTATTCAAATCCCAAAAGCTATAAACACTTTGGGGGCCAAAGAAAATATATCTGTCAATCAGATTTAGCCTGAGGGTCCCACATTGTACACAAACATTTGCTGCTACAATGTAAATGTAGAAGCTATCCAGTCTCTTATCATTTTACCTTTCAGCATTAATCAAGTACCTTGTTATAATTCTTGGCGTAAAAGCATTAGATTACAATAATCAAAAATATTTCTGCTGAATTTCTGAATGAAAAAATTCCATTAATCTTTTGAAGTTCTGAGTTTTCTTTCATGAAGTTCATTTCATTTATCCTTGCATTATAGAAAGCTTATATTTTCAAAGTGTCTCCATACCTTCCAAAGACCTCACTTTTTAACTTTACAATCTATGAAATAGAGGTGAGAACAGGTATTGGTATTCCCAAATACTTTGTAATACTTAAGGGATAACAAAGTAAGAGATTAAATTACCTATGTATGATTTTAGTGACAAAACAAGCCATTGGACAGGACTCTATTCCAGTGCTTTCTCTGTCAAACCATTCTAATATCTCTCCGTTTTTATGACATTTTAATGTAAAAAATAAAATTAAAAGTAGCATACAGAACTGTATTTGAAAAAAAATGTAACTGTGATAAAAATCAAATGGATATAACCCTTACAGAATTCATTTTCTTGGCACAAAAGTCCATTTAGCTCATCAAAACACTGACAATATAATACTTTCAAGTATTATTCTAAATAGTATATTACTGTGAGGTTCCTCTGCCCTCACCTCTGTGTTTTATCTGGGCAACTGAACCACTCTGAGTATATGCTAAACTTTAAAAAGTTGTATTTTCCCCACAGAGAATCTGAGAATAGGTTCGTTTTGAATAAGTTATTTTAACAATAACATATTGTGCCACCTTTTTCATAGGATGATATAATCTTGACTCCCTAACTGCAGGGCATACTTTTAATTTTGACTTGCAGCCATGAATCAGTCTGTCTTTACCCTTTCACCTGGAATTGCCAGTGAATAACACAAGGGATGCCTGAGAGGCTCATAGTCTTTGACCATAAATGGAGTGAAAACAGCTAGTCTAGATGGCGTCCAAACCTATAATCTTGACCTCATCAACTTGGGAGTCACAACCAGCTATCCAAATGCTCTGCTGGGGAAACATTTCTTTGGGTTAATAGTTAATCTAAAAAATGGGGTGGGGGGGAACGCACTGTCACTATAACATAATGATCTTAAGTAGAGTTTCTTTATTCATCTTCAGTAAAAGGTAAAATTCTTTTCATTTCATTTTAAGTAAAAAAGAGTTTTTATATTTAATTACAGAATGTTATTAACTCATTGTGACACTAATAATATCTGTATCAATAGACAAACAAATAGCTGGCTGATTTAATGATTTATTGGGCAATTTCTACTTGTCGAGCCATTATTGTACACCTTTTGTATATCTACCTAATATATATCTTTTGTAGATTGTATACAAAAGATGTATACCTATTCGGAGGAGAGATTATGAAATTTCAGTGTTTCAGGAGATTTTCTGAAGCATGTACCAGCTCCCCGACGATAGAGAAACCTAGAGAAGCTAAGTGACTGGTTCAAGGTCACCTTGCTAGTGAGTGGGAAAGCCAAAATTAGAACCCAAGTCTCCTTACACATTGTGCAGGACCAATTTGTAGACTATCATCCAAAGAATATTTCTGCTTCAATTAGGACACTGGGTAATTTGGGGAAACATGTACAATATACTGAATATTTAATCCTTCTAGCTTCATTTAAAATTTATGGTTATCTGATTTGCATAACATTAAAAACTTTAATCTGAAATGAATTGCCATGTCATGTGCCATATATCGTTATATGCCATAACCTCTAACATAAAACTCATAATACATACAAATTCTATAATATTATCATCATTTCTTAAGGGTATAAATTAATTAGTGCACCCTTTCCTTCCCAATAACTTTCCTTATACCCCTTAAAGTGGAATTTGAAATGAAATAAGCAGTGTCTGCTCCCGATTTAAAGTCTCAAAGAAGCAAACATGGAGTGGCTTCACAGATGAAATCTGGGCTTTTGTTCACAAGTTGGATAAAGCAGCTGTTGTTGACTGAGATGCCCACCGAGGAGCTGCCTTTTTCATCTTTAGAAAAAGAAAAGCTTGTAAACAGTCTCCGAAAGCCATATATTAAAAATGAGGTTTCCTCCACCTTGATGGCCAAGATACTGATCTTTCGAAATGTGGTTATGCTTCCCTCAGGGAGATTCTATGAGTCCATAAATCTGAGGAAGTTGGAAGTAGTAAAGGACAGGGGTTCATGTATGTACAAGCTTTCTTCCAAGTTAGATGTTATTTTCCTTTTCTCCTAGTCTCTGGAACACTACTCTTTCTAAGCTCACTGAAAAACCTTCCATTGCCTTCTATATTTTAAATAAGAAGAATATTTTCTACTAACGCCAGTGTGTCAAAGGAAGATTATTAAGCACCTGATTAGACTTAAAATCACATATCTTTCATCCCTACCTTTCCTTTCTGAAATTAAAAAAAAAAAAAAATCATACTACAGAAATAGCCAAGAGTTTAGGATAGACAAGAGTGGGAGGAAATAGCATAGGAATGAAGAGAGTTGTTTGGGGCGCTTGGGATATTCATCACAACCGACTTGTTTAAACTATAATCTATGATAAATTGGAGCTTCTCGAGTGGAGAGAAATTTAATTGTAGTTTAGTGTTATATTATTAGATATCAAAGTACTGAATAATTTCCAAGAAGCAAAAATTTAGTATTAACATTTTACTTTCCTTGACATTTATACCCTAACTTGGAAGGAACTTCTGAATTTCCTTTCTTAAAGCTGAGTTCTTTAGGTTCTTGGGCTGTTTTGGACAAATCAAAGGGGAGGACTGGTTGAGGATGACAGAATATTTAACCACCATCACTACAGTTGGTTACATATGGTATGAGCAGAAATAAAAAAGTAGCTTGCGCTGTTTTCATTTCTTGTGAGGGCAGGCCATGGTGGATGACATTGACTTAGGAAGAGGGCCAGACACCACTACTTACCACGTAGACATACCACACTTGCATTCATTAAGTTTGAAGAGATTGAATCTTAAGTATGTAATTAGTATGGCATTAATAATTTTAATAAAATATCTTTTGTGTTAAGAGAAAGATTAATCTGGGAATTGCAGAAGCAAACAAAATCATCTCCAAGAAAAGTATTTAACATAGAGAAGTTAGGCTGGGATTGCTGACCAAAAGCACTGCATTCTCCTGTGGATCTGACTTGAGAGTAATTCTGGTCACTTGCCTTATGGATGCAGGCTCTTTGCCATGCTCCCTTCCTCATGGCTGCCAGGATTACCAGCCTGGTGGAGAGTGTCACCCAGAAAGGCCTGGATGCTTCATCAAAGGTCAGGATGGGGCAGGGAGTGCAAGAAGAGGGAGAAGACTATACTTCAAAGCTTATTGGATCCAAGCAACTTAACTATTATCACCAAATAACGTGTAGGGCAACTTCCAGTCAAGATGAAGATAATGGATTAAGCAATCATGGATATTACCTTTTTTCTCTAAATACATAAAATATCCCATTACAGCTCCATATAAGAATTGAGACCACAGGGGCCAGAGAAGAACCAACACCAGATACACAGCTGAGATAAAGTTCTAATGACTTTACCAGAATGGAAGTAAAGGCCATTAAGCTCATGAACTGAAGGTAACGGACACTGGGTTTCCTGGTTAAAGCCAGGACTGGAAAATTACTTCCCACTGTGACCAAAGACTAAGATACCTTCTGTAGACCAGCAAAAATCTGAGAATGGGTAGAGGGCCTAATCTGCAGTATCTGCAAAGTAAGGGGTTGGAAACTAGACTGAGAATTGGCATTAAAAGCTTTTCCAGATCAAGTGAGTGTTGTATGCCCAAGCAGAAATTTTACCACCACTGCCATCCACTCAGGCCTACTAAAGAAGTTAATTCCTAATAGAGACTAACTCGCAAAGATTATGAAACCTAAAATGAAGGCAAATGCCAAGAAAGAGCGTCTATAGATGAAACAATTAGAATTTATATCTGAAGAACTACAAATAGTAAAGCAATTGGATAGGGGCTCTTCACATACAGATGTTCAGAATGGTTAAGGAGATAAGGGTAGAAATAGACCCCATAAAATAAGACAGAAGGTTAAGAAATAAGAACAAGTGGATCTGAAAAAGAAACAAGTAGAAACCCTAAGAATTTGAATGCCAACTTCTATGATTCAGTGAATTCACAAATGGATACTAACAGTTGTTCCCTGTAGAATGCCTCATTCATTACTAGGGGAAGAACACACAGGAGCAGAAACAGTTGCTTTCTAATGTCTGAATTATAAGATAGGAGCAATAAAGAGAATGCCTTTTGAACAGGATGGTGTATTGAGCTGTCCAGCACTACAGGCAAATAACAAACACTGGCCTACTCTTTTTGATATTTAAGAAAGATATTTTGGGGCACAGTGGTTAAGACTCCATGCTCCCAATGCAGGGGGCCTGGGTTCGATCCCTGGGCAGGGAACTAGATCCCACGTGCATGCCACAACTGAGAGTTCACATGCCACAACTAAGGAGCCCCGGAGCACAACTAAGGAGCCCGTCTGCTGCAACTAAGACCCGGTGCAACCAAATAAATAAATATTTTGAAAAATAAATAAAAGGAGATAATAAAATTAAATAGAATTTTTTAAAAAAGAAAGATACTTTGATAGATTATCCTAAAATATAATTGTTTGCTCGTTTAGTTCTCTATTATCATAGGAAACTTCGGGGTATTTTTTTTCTTCAGATTGCAAACTCATTAAAAAAGGAGCTTGTAATGAACAATTTAATTAGATTGGTTTTAGCTTGCCTAAAAGCTTAAGGAGGTATTAATATTCTAATCAAAAGTCTTGGGGAAATATTCTTAGAATTAAAAAAGAAAGAAAAAAGAAAATCTTTCCTAGGTTCGTTTTTAAGAACCAGGGAAGCTGTCAAGGAATGAAAGGTAACTCCTACTAAATAAAGCAAGCAGTAGATAAATGTGGTGTGGCCACCGTGAACCAACCTTGTGTTTGTGGCAGACTGAAAGTTCCCACCTGACTCATGGCATATTTATTCATCTGCTTAAGATTATTTTTTACTCATACTTTGAAAGAAAAACAGCTTGGTATTTTTAGCCTTTTAATGGCAAAAGCTTACCAATGATAAACATTTTTTTAAAATCTCTCATGCCTTTTTGATCCATGGCTGAGTCAGCACTTGCCTTGCATTCAAAAAAATAATAGTAAAGATTCAAATAAAACACATTTATTAAACACTATTTGAAAGATAGGCCCAGTACTTTCAAGTTATTGCATTTAATTACTACAATAATTAAGTGCAGTAAGAATCATTGCTCCCATTTCTTACAGATGAGGAAACTGAGGCTTATGTTCAGAGAAAAACTGGGTGACTTATCCAGAGCCACACAGATTTGTAAGTGGTAAAGGAAGATCCCATTACAAGCATTTTGACTCCAAATTCCATCTTGTTTACCCCAAGAAGAAATGATGTTGTGGAATTCATGTAAACCACAGAGCCTGAGTAAAAGCTACAGTGAGACCCAGAAATAGAGGTGGATCCCCCTGTGTTTTTAATCAGTATCCTACCTGCCTATAACCCTACTGGAAGAAGAAGCAGGATGAAACAGAAAAGTAGCTGCTTTCTGGGACTCAAAAGTTTGGTGTCCTAGGAGATCACATCTCTCTCTCCTTCAGCTGCTCACCAAAACAGCATACTTTCAAGCTTCAAAGAGAAAAACAGCTTACTCTTTACCACTTATTTATCATCAATCTAAGGTGACTCCAATCATAAGAGTTCCATTTTCTCTCTTTCTCAAGAACCAAGTTTCTGTAGGGAAGCCTATGAGTGGCAACAGTGCAGACTAAGAGAACAATATTTCTTACCTACCCGTATGGCCTGTGTCACCCTCCCATCCAGTACACATTCAGACCACGCACCCCTGCCTGGAAGGTTGTACAATATCTGTAAATTTACAAGAGCAGTTTCCCATAGATGAAGCTTCAGACATTTATAAGGAGGGAAAAGTTCAAGCAATAACGAAATCTCTATTCCACCTTAGCTGGCCAGGTGGTTGCCTTTAACTTCTAACCACTCTGTTTGCCATACATCCTCCAAAGTCCAAGTGCCATCTCTGGGAAATGTGCCTGATAACTCCTGGACATTCCCACCATCAAGCTGGGTCAGTGAAAAATACAGAACATTCCACATGCCTCTGGTATGGTATAGTATTCAACGCAGTGGAGATGATTTTGGGTTTAAGGCTCCTGTTCCTCCAGCTAGACTCAAATCATCCAAAGCAGGAGAAGGACTGTGACTTTATTCACTTTGCATCCCTGACCCCAGCACATAGTAGGTGTTTAGTGAATATGGAACGAATGGATGACTGCCTGCTGAATACACTATTTGCATTTCTGCTTTCTTGTACTTGTTCCTGCTATTTTCGTCCCCTGAAATTCCTCTACCCGACGCCTTACTAGATAGGAAGTTTTGGTCATTACTTATATAAACATTTATATAAAATGTCCTTCCAGTTAGTATATTCAATGCTATGCCCAGAGTTTCTTAAATAATATACTCATTAAAATAATATATACCTCATTCAAATTTCCAGGGATGTTTCCCTAGGTGTTCAGAGCAACCTTCTACATTTTAAATATTAGTCAATATGGATTGATGGAAACTTAAGAAAAGGCTGACCTCAGAATGTGAAGGAATTGGAGTCCAAAACCATGTTTATAAATTGGTCCTTTCAAATGGAAATTTTTCCACTGAAATTCTTTTATAAATGATGGTTATAGTTCCAGCCTAGTCAATAAAGTTCTACCCCCTCTAGACAAAAAATGGGACCAGCAAGAGTTGTGTGCCCTCAAAGTGAGGTCAAGAGAGGAAAGAGCGTTTCCTCCCTACTCTTGTGCACCCAAGCTCAGGGCACCCAAGGAAACCTAATGAATCCAGTTTATTCCTTCCTAACATTTAGTGCCCTTATGCCCAAACTGAAACAAATATTCAACTCTGCCCTATTTTCAGTTCAACCCAGGCTACTTTTAATCTTTGAGATTCCTTAACCTTGACATTTCCAATTTTTTCCTAGGCAAAATCCAACTTATCACAACTAGATGTTAGAAGGAGAGCAAATAAGTAAATTAATCCACTTTAAGGTATAAATGACTGCTAGCTCATAAACTTTTTAAGAAGCATTTAATTTTTAATAGAGAATATTTGTTTACCTAAATGAATTTATACTTTTAAATTGGCACAATTTCAGTAATTATGACTTTTTTAAAAACTGAAAAAATCAGGAAAGTGTAGAGAAATCCTTCTGGGTAAGGATGAAGTAGGTCAAACCTTCCTGAGAGCCTAGCCCCAGTTTCTACTGTTATTCCTTATTTTTATCTTCTTCTGTTTTGTAAACTACAGATTTCTAAAAGTGCCAAGGTTTGTTTTTTTTTTTTTGCCAGTTTGGTTTGGTTTGGTTTGGTTTGGGATGAGATTTGGGTTTGGGTTTTGGCTTGTTATCCAAGGTGAAGCCCAGGTTGACACTGAGTATTTTCTGTCAGATTCTTTGGGAGCAGAATGTAAATTGATTTCATTAGCCCCTAGAAATTAGTCTCAATACTCTCTACTTGTAGCTTTAAGTTATATAATATTCACTCATTCATTTGTCCACTTGCTCTCTTATTTATCAGACATTTATCATCTGCTTCCAGGAAGGTGTCAGGGTCTATACTAATGAACAAGATGCTTCGAACAGGCCTTACCCTCAAGCCACTGACAAACCAGTGGAGAAGACAGATATGTCAACATACCATTGTAATATATAGGTCAAAACCTACATCGAGAGTGCCAAAGCAGCACAAAAAATGGAACAGCCAGTTGCCCAGACAAGTCAGGAAGGCTCCACAGATGATGTGACATTTGCCTGTTGGTGGATGCTGATGCCCCCATGAATGAAAAGAGAAGAAAGGAATTTAGATTATATAGTCTTGAGTACAAGACGAGGGCATAGAGCCAAAAACTTGGGTAGGGAGAATAACTGCCTCCTTGGGGGAGGCAAAGAGGCCACTTAAGAACCTCTCTTTCCCAGTGTTACCTCTTAAAATCTGGCTACTTGAGACTCATCGTTTTCATAGCACCACTTTGCACCAAGATGGACACTACCTTAAGTGCGCAAGTTCATCCAGCTCTCCTGGATGCCAAGTGCAGCTATCCTGGGCAGACTATTAATGTCTTATTCCTGCTCCTCTCCTTACCCAGGATGATTTGCTACAAGTGGGAAGCACGCCCATGCTCATCTAGGGACCCACTCCTGGTGGAGCAATAGGGTCTTTACCCAACACCACTACCCTGCCTGGCCAGCCTCGCCTGTGCCTAGGGCTGGCCTTCACCTCGGAGCCTGCCTGTGCCACACCCTGCCATGTTATCCTCACAGCATCTTCAGCTTCCCTTCCAAGGGTTTTTTGATAGACTCTTGTCTAGGGCAGAATATGATGCTTTTCTAAAGCACATAAATGAATGGCTTGATTGTTGATTATGTATAATATTGGAGCAAATATTTGCAAAAGTCTCTATGGAGCTCATTCCTGAGCATCTGATTCTTCCTAAAATCCTAAAGAACTGCTGCTATCTTAAGCCCCCCCAAAACACATGTTTTATTGATAATCCTGACCTAATCTATTTATTTGACATCGTTGTTAGACAACCGGTTAACCTCAGAGTTAACTCCAGAAATGGATTGTGGGCACAAAAGTTAGGAGATTCAGGCCCTTTTGCTAGACTGGGATGGAAGTTAAAGAATAAGTGGTAACTGCCTGTAGTGACCTGGAAAACCATGGAAAGAATGCTGTTCCCCAAAGTCTTGAGCCCTCCCTTTTATCCCCTCTTAAATCAATTCCTCAGAACCTAGAGGCAGCTATTCAGACCACTTAAGGGAGGATGCTAATAATTTTTATACCTAAGATTGTGATATGAAAGAAATGGTTCAAAGAATAAGATACGGATGTGTCACATTTCTGAGGTTAAAGACAAATTAGTTAGCCTCAGGAAAAACTCAAGTCTTTCTGAATAACTAATTTAATTCAGTAGTATTTTCTGAGATTTAGATTATGTTTTTCTAATCAATTTGGAAGCTAGGATTTACTCCTAGAAAAAAAGGCAAAGGACCTAGATAAGTATTCACGTAGGACCCCACGTCTACTTGTCTGAAGGATCTTTATCATCTCCTAGAAAAGCAATATGTTCTAAAACTTAATTTACATGTGCAATCTTAGGTTTTATCAGTTCACAGCTTTTCTCCAGAAAATATGATCTAATTTTTTTTCCTAAAAACTAAAGTTGAGTTACTGTATTAATGATTGAGAAATAAAACTATTCATTTACAACTGGAAGTTAAAAATTTTTTACCTTTTCATTTGTATTTTTTCTAGGTGCATTTGGCATAGTGTCTGAGACCAGCTAACCCAGGAGATCAAAATGATCCTCAACTCTTCCACTGAATACGGTATTAAAAGAATCCAAGAAGACTGTCCCAAAGCTGGAAGGCACAATTACATATTTGTCATGATCCCCACTTTATATAGTATCATCTTTGTGGTGGGGATATTTGGAAACAGCTTGGTGGTGATTGTCATTTACTTTTACATGAAACTGAAGACTGTGGCCAGTGTTTTTCTTTTGAATTTAGCACTAGCTGACTTATGCTTTTTACTGACTTTGCCACTATGGGCTGTCTACACTGCTATGGAATACCACTGGCCCTTTGGCAATTACCTATGTAAGATCGCTTCAGCCAGCGTCAGTTTCAACCTCTACGCCAGTGTGTTTCTACTCACATGTCTAAGCATTGATCGCTACCTGGCTATTGTGCACCCAATGAAGTCCCGCCTTCGGCGCACAATGCTTGTGGCCAAAGTCACCTGCATCATTATCTGGCTGCTGGCTGGCTTGGCCAGTTTGCCAACTATAATCCACCGCAATGTATTTTTCATCGAGAATATCAATATCACAGTTTGTGCTTTCCACTACGAATCCCAAAATTCAACCCTCCCCGTAGGGCTGGGCCTAACCAAGAATATACTGGGTTTCTTGTTTCCTTTTCTGATCATTCTTACAAGTTATACTCTTATTTGGAAGACCCTAAAGAAGGCTTATGAAATTCAGAAGAACAAACCAAGAAAAGATGATATTTTCAAGATAATTATGGCAATTGTGCTTTTCTTTTTCTTTTCCTGGGTTCCCCACCAAATATTCACTTTTCTGGATGTATTGATTCAGTTGGGCATCATACATGACTGTAAAATTTCAGATATTGTTGACACCGCCATGCCCATCACTATTTGCTTAGCTTATTTTAACAATTGCCTGAATCCTCTTTTTTATGGCTTTCTGGGGAAAAAATTTAAAAAACATTTTCTCCAGCTTCTGAAATACATTCCCCCAAAGGCCAAATCCCACTCAACCCTGTCCACAAAAATGAGCACACTTTCCTACCGCCCCTCAGAAAATGGAAGCTCATCTACCAAGAAGCCTGTCCCATGTATTGAGGTTGAGTGACACACTTGAAACCTGCCTGTGAAGTCATCTTGTTGACGAAGGAGCAAGAGAAATAACCCTCTACAGCACTTCACTACCAAATGAGCATGAGCTACTTCTCAGAAGTAAAGAAGAACATCGATTGTGTGTGTACTGAACTGGCTTTTCTAAACAAAAGTTGAACAAGAGCTTTCCTCTCCCTTTGCAACTAAACAAAGCAAAGCCACATTTTGCATCAGATAGACGACGTCCACTCAAAGAATGATGTCGGAAACTGGATGAGTGTGTTGATTTGGAAAATTTTACTGGTAGAAATGCCATCTCCCCAGTCTGCTCTTGTTCCGTTATTTTTGATTTCCACATAAAGGTACTTAGAATATGTTAAAACTCGAGAGGAGCAACAGGAGATCAGAGCTCAAGATTGCTCTGCCCAACTTCCAAAGGGCAGCAAAGCTTTTGTGCCTATTTACCTATTAGCAACTGGGGCCCACTTGTACCTGCTACTGCACACTTTATACAAAGACTTGCTAAGCAGCGGTTGTCAGGTTGCAGAAGTTTATGTGAAATTCAACCAGTGTCTTTTAGATTCACACTGCCAAAACATGCCTGCTAAATGGCTTATTTGTATAATGATGTTATCAAAGTCATGTATAAAAATTAAACTACTTGTAAAGGTGTTATTCTGGTCCCAGGTAGTAGTGTCTTCCTAGTCATATTAGTTTTATTTCGTATCTGAGAAGTATATGTATTTTGTGGTAAAAAGATTATATATCATAAAATATGCCTTTACTATTTTAAAAAGTATATATTCTACCTATATATGTATATCTCTAAACTGTTGTTATTTTATTAAAATCTGGCAAAGTTATATTCACATTAAAATAATGTTATTGTAATGTATTTAATCTTCATTACTTAAAATAGATGCTGATTTATTTTTAAAACAACTGTGAGTAAGTACCAACATATTTCTATTTAAATTTTGATACAACTGATAGTTTAACACTGTTGGTTTTAGATTTTATATCCTGCCATGGAAAGATAAAGAACACACTTTATTCCACTGCACAACACGGAGTAAATATACCATTTTGAATTTTCCAAAGTTTTTCATGCAACAAAGAAAAAACTCATTCCTCTTAACACTAAAATAATATATTATTTTACAAAGAATTTTTTAATAATACGATTTTTCTATTCACATACATGATTATTGTAAGAAATATAGGAAAGCAGTTAAAAAAAAAAAGTCATATTTAGTTCTCCTGCTCAAAAATTACCATTTTTAACATTTAGGTGCAATGTTCTACTTTTCTCTTATTCATTAGACACATGTACATGTATAAATCATGATATTGGAGTCATAAACTATATGGTATTTTGTATACACATTTTTCACTTAATGTCATAGCACAGTAGTTTGCTACTCCATTCAATGTTTTTCTAAACATTTTAATAATTGTATAACATTACAAAATACAGACACATCATGATACAGTTAGCTAATATTCAAATTGGAACATTTAGCTTTTTTCTGATTTTTCAGTATCATAAATTGCATTGTACATGAATATTCAAGTACATGAATCTGATAAATCCCTCATGATACATTCCTAGAAGTGGTACAAGTGCATATACAGATATGAATGTTTTTAATATTCTTAATACGTATTGCCAAATATTTTCCAGAAAACATAACAATGTACAATACTACCAACTATGTATGACATCTCACCACAGCCTCAGCAGCATAGAATATATACTAGATTTAAGCAGAAAAGGAAAAGTTACTGTACGAATTCAGGGGCCACATGCAAGAGCAAGGACGCAACCGCACTGAAGAAAGTGCCGTTGCGCTCCTGCTCCCCTTGGAGCATCCTAGAGGCCTCTGCTGCTTTGCTCCGCACAGAGCAGGCAGAGGTACTCATCTGACTCCATAAACAGTGGCCAAGGATTGGGGTGATGTATAAAGGAGCTGATGGGAGGCGTGGGTGAGGGGGAGCATTCAGAGAGGCCTTGGTAGGCTGGACAGAATCTCCACAAAGCAGCCTATTATCGTTCACATTCCCAAGGATAGAGTTATTTTGTGAATAAATGTGGTTACATGTGCCTCGTTTTCCTTTTATATTATTTTGAATTTCACTGACATAAAATGCCAGCCACTAACTCCAAAGGTCCTTTACTATTTTCACAGTCACCTCCAAAAAATAAATTCTAGCTTGTCTCAAATTATAGTGTAAACTTACCCTATTTGAAATCCCTCCGAGTCAGCTGTATAACAATTCATTTTTTTATTCAGTAATCATCTTAAGCCAAGTGATTACAAGTACTTCAAACTTGCTGAAACACTTAATAAGTTATAGCTGATAAGACTTCTGGTAGACAATTGTACTTAGGTACCCTCTAGCTCATGTATTTATTAACTGGTATGAATAACAAGCTCCAAGCCTCGTTTTCATTTTAATTTCATCAAATTATATATACTGTGATTTTTCCCCATCCCATTTTGTGAAATAGATACTGATAACTTCATGATTAATCTTGCTTTATCAGTGAGACCAACTTAATACTGACGTTGAGACTCTACTTACTAAAATGTTAGGATGGTATATGCCATGATTTATTCTTCATGAACGTATTTAGAGGTTAGGTGGATTCCTTATTTTTTGGAATATTTTTAAAATTAATCAGAAAGGAATATTTACCATGAGGATCTAGGTGCCCAACAGAACTCAAAGTCCATATATATATATAATTTTTTTTACATTCCAATCCTTGTTTCCCCCATGAAAGGTTCATCTTTTCAGTCAATAATTCATTAATTCATGGATTCAATAAATTTTGTATTGCTCACCTATTCTGTGCTGGAGGACTAGAGTTATGTAACATACAGCTTAAAATGCACAGTAAACTTTTCAAGCAGCTGCTGTGAGGAGTATGAAAGCAAGCCAAGTGAGAAGTAGCTTGACTGCCAATCCACGGAAAGGCTCACAAAGGTTTGATGCCACAGGTTCTCAGTTTTATAACTCTGTATACCAGGCCAATTTTTTTCCAACAATATACGCCAACCTGGAGGACCAAAGATGGGAAAGTAGATTCAGACAGGTCACAAAAGTGAGGTGAAGTGAGTGAAGAAAAGGAGTCCCGGGGAATTTTGAATACTGGTATGAATGGTGATTTCCCTGAGAGCAGTGAAGAAAATAAATCAGGAGCAGATGAGATACAGAAGACTGAGGAGTGGTAGAGGCCGGGGGACAGCCACACACTGCCTCAAATGTCAGGGTGCAAACCCCCAGGAGAGCTGCATACAGATGTTTAGGCCCCCAGGGCCATGTTGGATCCACTAGACCCAGACCAACCAGAGGAAGAAAGACCCTAAATCTCAGGAAGGGAAGCAAGTAATAAACAGTAGACAATGGTATGTGGCAAAACTCAGCAATTTTTATATATTTCAGGTTGCATTTTGGGAAAGAAAAAGTCCTCTGAAGAACTATCCATACTGGAGGTTTTGATGAGACTGCGCCACCAGGGAAGCCCGACCATCCTTTCTTCACATGTCTCCTTATCAAAGGGCGAGGACCAAGATATCTAGGATTGTGTGTGGTAGAGCGGAAGAGGTGTGCTGATAGCAAAGGACCCATATTTAGATGAGACTGAAGGTACTACAATACCTACTATTGTAAATTATTATAAACTGAGATCTTCCCCTGAGGTGGCACACTGGTAAAACACTCTTCTGTTGCCCAGGAAATGATGATAAGTATTATCTGAACCATTAAATATAAGTAAAGAGAGGTAATGAGCACCCTGCACCCCCTGAGAGTTCAAATACATGGTCCGCATGTTGTCTGGACCCTCCCCTCTCTCCATGACCTGGATGTTCTCTAGATCTCACAGACCTTGTGAACACTGCATCCTACCCTGCCCAAATACAACAGAAAAGGCCTTCATTCAACAAGTCCATCCACCTTACTTGAGAAATGAGATAAATGAATTTTCACAATCAGAAAGAGTCAGAATTCGATTCTTGTCTTTTTTTTTCCAAAAGACAATAACTTAGAATGAAAGAATTTAGCTTTATTATTATTTAATTCTGTCACTCATATACAAAGAAACTTTGTATAATAACCTCTAAGAGCTTAAATACCCTGAGGTTTGCCCTTCAAACAGCATGATAGGAAAATATTTATCTATGTGCACAAGAGATGTAAATTTGATAAATAAATGATGTTAATTTTGAAACTATTAAAAACCAGTTTGCTATTATGATTACTTTACTTCAAATATCAAAATGATGATGAGCCATATATGTCCTGGGGCCCATTTCTTGATTCGTTTCATGTACTACAAAGGTTCTTTTGAAAAACTAAACAAGAGAAATAGGAATCCTGGCTGAACATCCCAATGAGTTGGGCTATATCTCACAGAACTTCTTTTCCAAGCCTGATACAGTTCTGCTATGCCATATTGGCACACAGAGTTGCTAAACGATAACTTGCAGAAAATAAGATGCACCTCAATTTCAGTCTCTGGAGATATGCAACAACAACCAAAAGAGAGAGAGAGAAAGGATCCCCAAGCACATAATCTGATGCCCTTACAAACAAGTAACTGTTATTTTCATTCATTCATGTAGTAAATGGATAGTAGGAAAAAAAACCTTTTCACTGATATCACCTTTATAGTTGTTCCTTGAGTACCCATATCTGTTTCACCTTCCTCCAGAAATAGCCCCCTATTTCCATTTCGGTGCCCTCTCTGTCCCACATTTAGTGTAGAGTCTGGATAGGGCTCTACCCCTATTCCAAACACATGCAATGAGGGATGTGAGGAGACCTAAGCAAATGAGCCCATATATTCCCCTGACTGCAATGGAAGAGGCACATAACCTAAAAGGACCCAATCAAGGTGAATTTCCTAATTTTGCCAGGAGCCACCAGAAAAAATGCTTATTCTTTCTCATCACACAGAACTTAAGTAAATGTGAGAAGCAGATGCAGCATTTGGTCACTCCAAAGGGAGAGGCAGAAATTTCCTGGAGTTTTCATAGAAAGCATAAGAGTAAAGTCAACATATGAAACTAAAATAATGAAAGGGTAGACCAAGAATTGGAGAGGAACCAAGCCTTTATGATATCATTCAAGAATTGACTTTCTGTGCCAGACTTCTCTTTTTTCTTAAGCTGGCTGAGGATGAGTTTCCTGTCAAAATTATCCACTAAAGGGGGCTTCCCTGGTGGCGCAGTGGTTGAGAGTCCGCCTGCCGATGCAGGGGACACGGGTCCGTGCCCCCGTCCGGGAAGATCCCACATGCCGCGGAGGGGCTGGGCCCGTGAGCCATGGCCGCTGGGCCTGCGCGCCCGGAGCCTGTGCTCCGCAACAGGAGAGGCCACAACAGTGAGAGGCCCGCGTACTGCAAAAAAATCCACTAAAATCCAATCTTCAGCAAAATCATTAGAGCCACCATTTATCAAATTCTTAATATAGGACAGAGTTCTCTGCTTATATGCATTATATTATGTAATCCTCACAACAACCAATCTTATCAGTTCTATTATTATCCAATGAGACAAAATGAGGCTTAGAGATGTTGTATAACTGGTCCAAGGCAACGTGACTGACAAATGCTAGAGCTGAAATCTGAACCCAGACGTTTTGAATCCAGAATCTGTGCTCTTATTTACTAAACTATGTTGCCCCCTTCCAAAAAACAGCATCACAAAATGTGAATCAGGGGCTTCCCTCGTGGCGCAGTGGTTAAGAATCTCCCTGCCAATGCAGGGGACACAGGTTTGAGCCCTGGTCCAGGAAGATCCCACATGCTACAGAGCAACTAAGCCCATGTGCCACAAGTACTGAGCCTGTGCTCTAGATCCTGCAAGCCACGACTACTGAGCCTGCGCGCCACAACTACTGAAGCCCACGCACCTAGAGCCTGTGCTCCGCAGCAAGAGAAGCCACCACAATGAGAAGTCCGCACAATGCAATGAAGAGTAGCCCTAGCTCACAGCAACTAGAGAAAGCCCACACACAGCAACGAAGACCCAACGCAGACAAAAATAAAATAAATTAATTTTAAAAAAAGAGAGAACCCCATTTAAAAAAATATATATGAATCATGTAGGTACCTTCCAAAATATTGCCCAAGTCTATTTATTCAAAATCAACATGACTATTATTTTGGATGAGCTTATATTGGGTCTAGCAAATAAACAGGCTATGACTGCTAACTATCACAGTAATTAGTTCAATGCTCTGGTCTTTTCTGCAGCCAAGAATTTAGACAGTATTTACTAAATGGGAGAGGGAAAGAAATTCCTAAATTAATTTTTCATGTCAAATTTTCTTCTTACAACTTAATGGAATGATGTTCTTTTGAGAAAACATTGTGGAGAAACCATATTACATTTGAGAGATTTCCTTTTAAGTTATACAGTTCAGATTTGGCAATAAATTTAGTTGAAGAATATACCTAGAATAATGAAAACAAAAGTGTGATTTATCTCAACTGTGTCCAGCGACCAAAAGAATAAAGGCAATAAGATCACAGCCATGAGTCCTGAGGAAAGTTCTAGCAGCATCATTGAAAATCACCTCAAAATGGATACTATTTGAAACAGTGAGAGCTAAGAAGAGAGTTGCCACAGATCAGGCAAAACATGCTCACTGCTTCACCTTTGCTTCAGGGTGCAGAAGACATAGAAAGGAGTGGTTACACAGGAAACACTTTAAAACAAGGTGATTCAGCCATGGGCTGAGAGGATGACCACGACATGATGGAAATTCCAACAACTAATGTGAATCAGAAGTAGTAATGGAGAAGATCGATAGAGATGGCAGAGTAGGAGGACATGGTACTCATCTCCCCCCCATGAACACATCAAAAATACATCTACATGTGGAACAATTCTCACTGAAAGCTAAACAGAAACTAGCAGAAAGACTCCTGTACAGCCAAGGCTGTAATAAAGATCCACAGGGAATTGGGCAGGAAGGGAAGAGAAATAAACAGGTCAGGACCTGTGCCCCTGAGAGGGGACTCAGAGAAAAAGGGGAAATTATCAATACACAGGCAAAGACGCACCCTGGGGAATAAGCAGTTTTAGCCACAGACTGGGCGCCCCAGTTCTGGGGTCCTATACAGGGAGACGAGCCCCCTTGGCTGATTTAAGGACTGCTGAGACTAACAGGAGGGCTAAGAGAATCCTGGACTCCACTTATGTGGAGTGCACACACACTGGTGTAGCCCCAAGGCAGGGCAGAGACAGCAGATAGGAGATGGCTCCAATGGCTGCCGGGTTTCCCACAACCAACTCAGGGAGCACCCCAGCTCAAGCTGAGGGAACGCTCCAGCCCCGCTTACTCTATGTCACAACGTGGCAATGGATCTATGGCTGCCACCACCAGGAAGAAAGCTCAGATGTCGGACACAGAGGCGACTCGGTCCTGGGGCAGCATTTGAGTAGGGCAATGGTAGCCACTGCTGGCACTTACTCAAGCAGCACATCGGAAGCAGCCCAGGGCTCTGACAGCTACCAGTCCAAGACTCCATGCAGGACCCCTGCCCTGCAGTGTGGCTCCACAACAAGGCAGGGGTGTCAGAGGCTGGGGGAGTGATTGGCTATGAGGGACAAAGGGGCTTGGACTCGAAGCTACAATTCAGCAGAGTGAGGTAAACAACTGCTGGCACCAGCACAGGCAGTGTACTGGAGACAGCTTTGACCTCTGTCTGTTACCAACACGAGCTGAGAGCCCACACAGCCTCCCCTTGTTTCAGCACTCTGCCACTCTGGAGCAAGGGTCTCAGTGCTTGGTGAAGGGAAAGCACACACTCAGAGAGAACAAAGCCAGCTAGGGCCCGACCCTCAGGGCTTCTCCTCGATCAACTTGGGATCAGACCCCACTCCTGATAGGGCAGTGATGTCCACTGAGCAGAGGGGAAGCCCCGCCTCGCACCTGGCTCCAGCTCTAGCCCCTCCATCTCCAGTCCCACCTCCTACCAAGATGATAGCTGAGTACAACCTGAGGAAAGACATGTCTTGTGTCCACGTCAAATCCGTCTCTCCCACCAAAGGCTCTGGGCTCACACAGTCTGTATAGGGACACTCCCACATAAGGTCACACCTTCAAGACCACAATAGGTAAATGTTTCACCTAAATTTATAGAGGCAGAAAAAGTTAAGCAAAATAAAAAGGCAGAAGAACTGGTCTCAACTGAAACACAGCAAAAGAAAACTCCTGAAAAAATAAATAATGAAAAAGAAATAAACAACTTACCAGATAAATAATTTAAAGCATTAGTAATAAGAATGATCACTGAATTAGGGATAGCAATAGATGAACACAGTGAGAATTTTAACAAGGAACTAGAAAATATAAAAAAGACCTAATCAGAAATGAAGAATTCAATAACTGAAATAAAAATCACACTAGAAGGACTGAATAGCAGACTAACTGATATAAAAGAATGAATAAGTGATCTGGAAGATAGAATAATGGAAAATCACTCAATCAGAACAGCAAAAAGAAAAACAAATTGTAAAAAATGAAAAGTGTTTAAGAGATCTCTAGAATAACATTAAGCATACCAACACTGATATTACATGGATCCCAGCAGGAGAAAAAAGACAGAAGGGGATCAAAAATGTATTTGATGAAAGTAGAGCTGTTCTAATTTAGGGAGGGTTCTAATTTCATTCTTTTAGATGTAGCTGTTCAGGTTTCCCAGCACCACTTATTGAAGAGGCTGTCTTTTCTCCATTGTATATTCTTGCCTCCTTTATCAAAAATAAGGTGACCATATGTGCATGGGTTTATCTCTGGGCTTTCTATCCTGTTCCATTGATCTATATTTCTGTTTTTGTGCCAGTACCATACTGTCTTGATTACTGTAGTTTTGTGGTATAGACTGAAGTCAGGGAGCCTAATTCCTCCAGCTCCATTTTTCTTTCTCAAGATTGCTTTGGTTATTCGGGGTCTTTTAAGTCTCCACGCAAATTGAAAGATTTTTTGTTCTAGTTCTGTGAAAAATGCCATTGGTAGTTTGATAGGGACTGCATTGAATCTGTAGATTGCTTTGGGGTAGTATAGTCATTTTCACAATGTTGATTCTTCCAATCCAAGAACATGGTGTATCTCTCCATCTGTTCATATCATCTTTAATTTCTTTCATCGGTGTCTTACAGTTTTCGGCATACAGGTCTTTTGTCTCCTTGGGTAGGTTTATTCCTAGGTACTTTATTCTTTTTGTTGCAATGGAAAATGGGAGTGTTTCCTTAATTTCTCTTTTGGATTTTTCAAGAGATTTCTGTGCATTAATTTTGCATCCTGCTACTTTACCAAATTCATTGATTAGCTCTAGCAGTTTTCTGGTAGCATCTTTAGGATTCTCTGTGTATAGTATGATGTCACCTCCAAACAGTGACAGCTTTACTTCTTCTTTTCCAATTTGGATTCCTTTTATTTCTTTTTCTTCTCTGATTGCTGTGGCTAAATCCAAAACTATGTTGAATAATAGTGGTGAGAGTGGACAACCTTGTCTTGTTCCTGATCTTAGAGGAAATGCTTTCAGTTTTTCAACATTGAGGATGATGTTGGCTGTGGGTTTGTCATATATGGCCTTTATTATGTTGAGGTAAGTTTGCTCTATGCCTACTTTCTAGAGGGTTTTTATCATAAATGGGTGTTGAATTTTGTCAAAAGCTTTTTCTGCATCTATTGGGATAATCATATGGTTTTTCTCCTTCAATTGGTTAATATGGTGTATCACATTGACTGATTTCTGTATATTGATGAATCCTTGCATCCCTGGGATAAGTCTCACTTGGTCATGGTGTATGATCTTCTTAATGTGTTGTTGGATTCCGTTTGCTAGTATTTTGTTGAGGATCTTTGCATCTATGTTCATCAGAGATACTGGCCTGTAGTTTTCCTTCTTTGTGACACGTTTGTCTGGTTTTGCTATCAGGGTGATGGTGGCCTCGTAGAATGAGTTTGGGAACGTTCCTCCCTCTGCTATATTTTGGAAGAGTTTGAGAAGGATGGGTGTTAGCTCTTCTCCAAATGTTTGATAGAATTCGCCTGTGAAGCCATCTGGTCCTGGGCTTTTGTTTCTTGGAAGATTTTTAGTCACAGTCTCAATTTCAGTGCTTGTGATTGGTCTGTTTATATTTTCTATTTCTTCCTCGTTCGGTCTCAGAACGTTGTGTTTTTCTAAAAATTTGTCCATTTCTTCCAGGTCACCCATTTTACTGGCATAGAGCTGCTTGTAGTAATCTCTCCTGACCCTTTGTATTTCTGCAGTGTCAGCTGTTACTCCTCCTTTTTCCTTTCTAATTTTGTTGATTTGGGTCTTCTCCCTTTTTTTCTTGACGAGTCTGGCTAATGGTTTACCAATTTGGTTTATCTTCTCAAAGAACCAGCTTTTAGTTTTATTGATCTTTGCTATTGTTTCTTTTCTTTTTCATTTATTTCTGACCTGATCTTTATTATTCCTTTCCTTCTGCTAACTTTGGGGTTTTCTATTCTTCTTTCTCTAATTGCTTTAGGTGCAAGGTTAGGCTGTTTCTTTGAGATGTTTCTTGTTTCTTGAGGTAGGATTTTATTGCTATAAAGTTCCCTCTTAGAACTGCTTTTGCTGCATCCCATATGTTTTGGGTCGTCGTGTTTTCACTGTCATTTGTTTCTAGGTATTTTTTGATTTCTTCTTTGATTTCTTCAGTGATCTCTTGGTTATTAAGTTGTGTATTGTTTAGCCTCCATGTACATAATCTACAGATTATTTCCTGTAATTGATATCTAGTCTCATAGCATTGTGATCGGAAAAGATACTTGATACGATTTCAATTTTCCTAAATTTACCAAGGCTTGATTTGTGACCCAAGATATGATCTATCCTGGAGAATATTCCATGAGCACTTGAGAAGAAAGTGCATTCTGTTGTTTTTGGATGGAATGTCCTATAAATATCAATTAAGTACATCCTGTTTAATGTATCATTTAAAGCTTGTGTTTCCTTATTTATTTTCATTTTGGATGATATGTCCATTGGTGAAATTGGGGTGTTAAAGTCCCCTACTACGATTGCATTACTGTCGATTTCCCCTTTTACGGATGTTAGCATTTGCCTTATGTATTGAGGTGCTCCTATGTTGGGTGCATAAATATTTACAATTGTTATATCTTCTTGGATTGATCCCTTGATCATTATGTAGTGTCCATCTTTGTCTCCTGTAATAGGGATTATTTTAAAGTCTATTTTGTCTGATATGAGAATTGCTACTCCAGCTTTCTTTCAATTTCCTTTTGCATGGAATATCTTTTTCCATCCCCTCACTTTCAGTCTGTATGTGTCCCTAGGTCTGAAGTGGTTCTCTTGTAGACAGCATATATATGGGTCTTTTTTGTGTGTGCATTCAGCCAGTCTATGTCTTTTGGTGGGAGCATTTAATCCATTTACATTTATGGTAATTATCGATATGTATGTTCCTATTACCATTTTCTTAATTGTTCTGGGTTTGTTATTGTAGGTCAAAGGAGATCATAAACAAGACGAAAAGACAACCATCAGAATGGGAGAAAATATTTGCAAACAAAGCAACTGGCAAAGGACTAATCTCCAAAATATAGAAGCAGCTCATGCAGCTTAGTATCACAAAAAGAAACAACTGGAAACTGTTAAGACTAAAGACAAAAGGAAAGGTGCATAAATACTGTACTTAGATTGATAAAGTTGTTTCCTGTGGAGGTTAACAATTCTGAATGTACTCTACATATATACTGAGACTGAGCAAATAAGTAAAGCCAGGACAGGTGGTGTGGTGGGAGCCAGTTTTCTCCCTGCTGGGAAAGGCAGCTATAGGCTAACAAGAGGGGCAGGCTAGAATGAACCGTGCGGGCTTGGATTAAATTTGGCGACATCGGCATGAATCATGTTTAGCTTAATATAGATACAGACCGATAGATACATGAATAACTACAGATATGTGTGTATACATATGTGTACATGTATGTTAATACACATACATATATTTCCTATCTCTGTGCACTGAAAAGGCTTAGGAGCAATGACACTCCCATAGCAACAGGCACAGCAAGGGCCCACCTGTTGCTTTCTGTACCATTCTCCAATTAAAGAACCAGTGTTCTCTGGAGAAATGGCTGATTCCAGGGCTGGGGCAGGGCATATATCAGATGAACCTGGAGTGTTTTGTAGTGCCAGAAAATAAGGAAACGCTGAAAAAATAAACGATGTGGTCATGTCAGAGGGACACAGGAGCCAATATGAAGAGCTTCCAATGGCCAAAGCTGAAATAATTCAAGTAATAAAATAAATAATATGGTATTGGGTTATAGCCCAAAATATAAAATAAATATTCAAGAGTCTGTGCTGATATAAATGAATGATTGAATAAATAAATAAATGGGAGCTCAATATCACAAAAACAAACAACCCAATCCAAAAATGGACAGAAGACCTAAATAGACATTTCTCCAAAGAAGATATACAGATTGCCAACAAACACATGAAAGGATGCTCAACATCACTAATCATTAGAGAAATGCAAATCAAAGCTACAATGAGGTATCTCCTCACACCAGTCAGAATAGCCATCATCAAAAAATCTAGAAACAATAAATGCTGGAGAGGGTGTGGAGAAAAGGAAACCCTCTTGGACTGTTGGTGGGAATGTAAATTGATACAGCCACTATGGAGAACAGTATGGAGGTTCCTTAAAAAACTAAAAATAGAACTACCATATGACCCAGCAATCCCACTACTGGGCATATACCCTGAGGAAACCATAATTCAAAAAGAGTCATGTACCACAATGTTCATGCAGCACTATTTACAATACCCAGGACATAGAAGCAACCTAAGTGTCCAT
Source organism: Lipotes vexillifer (assembly GCF_000442215.2). Taxonomy (NCBI): domain Eukaryota; kingdom Metazoa; phylum Chordata; class Mammalia; order Artiodactyla; family Lipotidae; genus Lipotes; species Lipotes vexillifer. The sequence goes on along the minus strand of NW_006799025.1, from coordinate 3,478,505 downwards.
CGACAGATGAATGGATAAAGAAGATGTGGCACATATATACAATAGAATATTACTCAGCCATAAAAAGAAATGAAATGTAGTGAGGTGGATGGACCTAGAGTCTGTCATACAGAGTGAGGTAGGCCAGAAAGAGAAAAATAAATAATGTATGCTAACACATGTATGGAATCTAAAAAAAAAAAAAAAAAATTGTTCTGAAGAACCTAGGGGCAAGACAGGAATAAAGACACAGATGTAGAGAATGGACCTGAGGGCATGGGGAGGGGAAGGGTAAGCTGGGACGAAGTGAGAGAATGGTATTGACATATATACACTACCAAATGTAAAACAGATAGCTAGTGGGAAACAGCTGCATAGTACAGGGAGATAAGCTCGGTGCTTTGTGACTGCACAGAGGGGTGGGATAGCGAGGGTGCGAGGGAGGCTCCAGAGGGAGGGGATATGGGGATATATGTATATGTATAGCTGATTCACTTTGTTATACAGCAGAAACTAACACAACAATGTAAAGCAATTATACTCCAATAACGTGGTTAAAAAAAAAAGACACACAGACTGAAAATGAGGGGATAGGAAAAGATATTTAATGCAAAAGGAAACAACAAAAAAGCAGGGATAACAATACTCATAACAGACAAAATACAAAGGCTCTAACAAAAGACAAGATAGTGCATTATATAATGATAAAAGTATCAGTAAAAGAAGAGGGTATTTCACTGATTAACATATATGCGCCAAATACAGGAGCACCTGTATGCAGGTGCAAATATTAACAGAAATAAAGGGAGAAATTTATGATAATACAATAATAGTAGGAGACTTTAACACCACACTTAACATCAATGGACAGATCACCAAGACAGAATATCAATAAGCAACAGCTGTAGGAAATGACACAATAGACCAGTTAGACTTAAGAGATATCTACAGGACATTCCTTCCAAAAACAGCAGAATACACATTCTTTTCAAGTGCGTATGGAAATTCTCCAGGATACATCACATGCTAGGCCACAATACAAGTCTCAACAAACTTAAGAAGATAGAAATGATATCAAGCATTTTTTCTGACCACAACAGTATGAAACTAGAAATCAACTACAGAAAGAAAAATGGGAAAAGCACTAACACGTGGTGATTAAACAACGTGCTACTGAAAAACAAATGCACCAATGAAGTAACCAAAGGGGAAACCTTAAAGTACCCTGAGACAAATAAAAATGAAAACACAATACTCCAAAATCTATGTGATACAGCAAAAGCAGTTCTAAGAGGGAAATGTATAGCAATATAGGCCTTCCTTAAGAAACAAGAAAAATCTCAAACAACCTAATATACTGTCTAAAAGAATTAGGAAAAGAAGAACAAAGAAAGCCCAAAGTCAGCAGAAGGAAGGAAGTAATAAATATCAGAGAAGAAATAAATAAAATAGAGACCCAAGGAAAAAAAAAAAACAATTGTAAAAATAAATAAAGCCAAGAGCTGGTTTTTTGAATAGATAAAAAAAATTGAAAAACCTTTAGCCAGGCTCACCAAAACAAACAAACAAAAAAAGATGCAAATCAACAAAATAAGAAATGAAAAAGGAGAAATAACAACTGATACCACAAAGACACAAAAAAAATCATAAGAGAATATAACAACCTAAAAGAAATGTACAAATTTCTAGAAACATACAACCTGCCAAGATTGAATCAAAAAGAAACAGACAATTTGAACAGACTGATCATTGATAGTGAAACTGAATTTGCAATTAAAAAAAAAACAAAAAAACTGCAAACAGAAGTCCAGGACCAGATGGCTTCACAGAAGAATTCTACTAAACATATAAAGAAGAGCTAATACCTATCCTTCTCAAACTACTCCAAAAAAAAGAGAAGAGGATGAAATACTCCCAAATTCATTCTACAAGGCCACCATTACCCTCATACCAAAACCAGACAAAGACACTAAAAAAAGAAAAAATTACAGGACAATATCTTTGATAAATATAGGTGCAAAAATCCTCAACAAAACATTAGCAAATGAAATAGAATAATACATCAAAAGGAGCATACACCATGATCAAGTTGGATTCATTCCAGGGTCACAAGGATGATTCAACACATGCAAATCTAATCAATGTGATACACCACACTAACAAAAGGAAAGACAAAACCCACATGGTCATCTCTATAGATGCAGAAAAAACACTTGACAAAATTCAACATCCATTCATGATAAAAACTCTCATTAAAGTACAGAAGGACATATCCCAACATAATAAAGGCCATTTTCTACAAGCCTATAGCCAACATAATACTCAACGGTGAAAAGCTAAAAGCCTTCTTGCTGAATTCAGGAACAAGACAAGGATGCCCATTCTCACCATTTCTATTCCACATAGTATTGGAAGTCCTACCCACAGCAATCAGACAAGAAAAAGAAATAAAATTTATCCAAATTGGAAGGGAAGTGGTAAAACTGTCATTATATGCAGATGACATGATACTCTATACAGAAAAACCTAAAGACCACACACAAAAATGATTAGAACTAGTAAATGAATTTGGAAAGATAGCAGGATACAAGATTCATATACAGAAATCTGCTGCCTTTCTTTACACTAACAATGAAATATCCAAAAGAGAAGGTAAAAAAAATCCCATTTAAAATCACATCAAAAAAATTTAAATACTTAGAAATAAACCTAACCAAGAAGGTGAAAGACCTATACACTGAGAACTATAAAACACTGATAAAGGAGACTGAAGACAATTCAAAGAAATGGAAAGATATCCCAGGCTCTTGGATTGGAAGAATTAATATTGTTAAAATGCCCATACTACCTAAAGCAATCTATAGACTTAATGTGATCCCTATCAAAATACCCATGACATCTTTTACAAAACTAGAACAAATAATTCTAAAATTTATATGGACCTTCAAAAGACCCTTAATTGCCAAAGCAATCTTGAGAAAAAAGAACAAAAGCTGGAGGTATCACAATCCCTATCTTCAGACTATACTACAAAGCTACAGTAATCAAAATAGCAGAGTACTGGCACATAAACAGACACAAAGATCAATGGAACAGAATAAAGAGCCCAGGAATAAACCCACTCACCTATGGTCAATAATCTGTGACAAAGGAGGCAAGAATATACGATGGAAAAAAGACAGTCTCTGCAATAAGTGGTGCTGGGAAAACTGGACAGCTACGTATAAAAGAATGAAATTAGAACATTTCCTCACACCACATACAAAATAAACTCAAAATTGGTTAATGACCTAAATGTAAGACCTGAAACCATAAAACGCCTAGAAGACAACACAAGCAGGACACCATTTGACATAAATCGTAGCAACACTTTTTAGATCTATCCCCTAAGACAAAGTAAATGAAAGCACAAATAAACAAGTGGGACCTAATTAAACTTAAACACTTTTGCACAGCAGAGGAAACCATCAAAAAAACAAAAAGACAACCAACTGAATGGAAGAAAATATTTGCAAATGAATTGATTAACAAGGGGTTAATATCTAAAATATATAAACAGCTCAAACAACTCAATATTATAAAAAAAAAAAAAACAACAACCTAAAAGTGGGCAGAAGACCTGAATAGACATTTTTCCAAAGAAGACATATAGATGGCTAACAGGCACATAAAAAGATGCTCAACATCTCTAATTATTAGAGAAATGCAAATCAAAACCACAACAATGAGATATCACCTCACATTTGTCAGAATGACTATCATTAAAAAATCTTTAAATAACAAATGTTGGCAAGGATGTGGAGAAAAGGAAACCCTTGTACAATGTTGGTGGGAATGTAAATTGGTGCAGCCACTATGGAAAACATTATGCAGGATCCTCAAGAAACTGAAAACAGAACTACCATATGACCCAGCAATTCCACTCCTGGGTATATATCTGGAAAAAATGAAAACAGTAATTCAAAAAGATACATGCATTCCAATGTTCATAACAGCATTGTTTACAATAGTCAAGACATGGAAGCAACCTAAGTGTCCATCAATAATGGGATGGATAGGGCTTCCCTGGTGGCGCAGTGCTTGAGAGTCCGCCTGCCGATGCAGGAGACGCGGGTTCGTGCCCCGTTTCGGGAGGGTCCCACGTGCCGCGGAGCGGCTGGGCCCGTGAGCCATGGCCGCTGAGCCTGCGCGTCCGGAGCCTGTGCTCCGCAAATGGGAGAGGCCACGACAGTGAGAGGCCCGCATAACGCAAGAAAAAAAAAAAAAAATAATGGGATGGATAAAGAAGATATTGTGTGTGTACATATGTGTGCGTACATACACATGCGCACGCACACACATACACAATGGACTATTAGTCAGCCACAAAAAAGAATGAAATTCTGCCAATTAAAGCACCATGGATGGACTGAGAGAATATGAAGCTTAGTGAAATGTCAGACAAAAAAAGACAAATACTGTATGATATCACTTATTTGTGGAATCTAAAAAAATAAAACAAATGAATGTATATAGCAAAAAAGAAACAGACTCACAGAGATAGAAAACAAACTAGGGGTTACCTACCAGTGGGAAGAGGGAAGGAGGAGGGGCAATATAGGCATATAGAATTAAGAGATACAAACTACTATGTATAAAATAGATAAGCAACAAGAATATATTGTACAGTACAGGCAATTATAGCCATTATTTTGTAATAACTTTTAATGGCATATAATCTATAGAAATACTGAATCACGATGCTGTTTATCTGAAACTACTATAATATTGTGAATCAACTGTACTTCAATAAATAAATAGACAGAACTTTTAAATACCAAAAAAAAAAAAGGTAGTAATGAAGACAGTAGTAATGTAGCATAGGAAAGTTGGGCATAGAGGTAGATCAGTGATTCTCAACTGGGAATGATATGCTCCCCAGGGATATTTGGCAATGTCTGGAGACAGTTTTGAATGTCACAACCTGGGGGAGGAAAGTGCTACTGCCACCCAGTGGGTATAGACCAGGGAAGCTGCTAACCATCCTATAATGCACAGGACAGTCCCATACAGCAAAACATATTCTAGTTCAACATGTCATTAGGGTCAAAGTTGAGAATCTCTGGGGTCCACAAGGAAGGGAGGAGCGCCTTTTAAGCAGTGTGAATTAGCTGCCATGTATGGTGGTAAATAAGAAAGTGCTGGTCTCCTGATTTTTATTACCCATAAAGTGCCTTTTCCCCCCTCTCTTTTCTGTGTTCCCAGTCACCTTCTCAAATGTCACTGCATGTGAACTTCATCCAAATAATATATTTCATGGAAAATTGCATTAAAAAGAGCAGTGTCATTTGCGGGGGGGGGGGCGTAAATAGGCAAATCTATCAGAATTGTACAACAAGCTGTATATTTTAAATTCACTCATGAATGTTAGCAACAAAGACAGCTGGCAGCATGACGTAAAGCCAAATGGTTACACCCCCACTGTCATGGAAAACAAAATGAAGGTGTGGGTTCCACCGAGCAGCTAATCCTCAGAGAAGACACTAAATGCAGAAATGAAACACTCAGGCAAGGCGGTGCAGCTGGCAGCTCCACCAGGACACTCTATAGTATTTCTAGCAGTTCCTGTGATTCTAACGGAAATGTTTATTGAACAAAATCAAAGGTCTCCTTTATTTTTGCTCTAAATATTTCCATAGAGGATTTGAGCAGCTTCCAATGAAGAACACTTTAAAACAGAAATAAAGACCGCAGGAAGGAAGAAGCAAAACCACTGATGATGCAGGTTAACAGAGTAGTTGTGACTGAGAAAAATACTGAGTTCTGACCTTCTTGGGATGAACATCACAACATCTCCAGCAACTTTTATCAAAGCAACAACAGACCAGCTTCCCAAATGGAGCAGAGTCTTCTTGACACTGAATTCCTACGGGAGTTTCTCACAAAAAATTGTGGAAATGTAGACCAACCTAATAGATCACTTTTATGCAACATTTTTCATTTAGGTCTGATTCTTACATCGTTGTTCTTGTAATGTTCTTCTATAAAAGCCAAGAGCATGACAATTCAATGAAGGTGATGATGTGAGGGTATCCAGTACTGTGATATGAGAGTCGTCCAATGGTGTACTTGACAGGAGTAGCGATGTACTTGTGATGTCAATGGAACCTCCAGGTCCATTAAAATCTTAGATGAGATTGACTCAGACTCCCTGAGAAAGTCCAAAGTGTTCAGAAATTTCTGCCAAAGCCTGAGAAGTTTATATTTCCATGGTCTAATTATAACCATCTGCTTCCCCCAGTTCACTTTAGACATCATCTCACTATTCTACACAGACTGTAGGATGTCCCTGTTCCATGGGATATAGAGGTGAAACAGCTCCAATTACTTATACACACACAAACACACACACATCTATAAGCACTGAGGGATACCCTTGCATCAAAAAGGCCTCCATCACTCTGGACATTTCTCCCTAGACCCCATGCAGTCCCCACCTTCATCCTATCTCACACATCATCCCCTTCCTTCTCTGCACTCTTTGCTCTTTTATCACCACCTCCCTTGGGAGAAGCAAATCCAGTTTCTCTTATTTTCTCACATAAAACAACCTAGTCATTCATTTCATTAGCTCCCCAGTGCTGAATATCAACCATACCCGAGGCAGAGACTCATCTTCTCCCCTAAGCAAACTGTCAGAATATGTCCTTAGAGAAATTCCAGCACACACCACTAAGATAAAGAATTGGGGCTTCCCTGGTGGCGCAGTGGTTGAGAGTCCGCCTGCGGATGCAGGGGATGCGGGTTCGTGCCCCGGTCCGGGAGGATCCCGCATGCCGCGGAGCAGCTGGGCCCGTGAGCCATGGCCACTGAGCCTGTGCGTCCGTAGCCTGTGCTCCGCAGTGGGAGAGGCCACAGCAGTGAGAGGCCCGCATACCGCAAAAAAAAAAATGATAAAGAATTGTTCACCCAGTTACTGACAGTCTGATGGTCCTCAGATAGTAGTAGTAGTATCAATCCTATTGGTGGAAAACAGAAAAATTTCTCATGGAATGGAGGATCCCATAATTTTATTTATTCAGGATTCATGCTCCATCAATCCTCATGTTTTTCTGCCATTCTGATACATTACTTCCTGCTGTTCCTACTTGCCAGGGATTACCCACTGCTTTGTATATGGAAGGGTCCCCGTGATTTATGTGGACATCCACTCAAGAAGACACACCCGTGGACTTCTTTCAATAAATTTTTAAGTGGTACCACCTTTTCAACCTTTTTTCCCCTTATATCCATTTAACATATCATTGGGCTTAGTTTTTAAGAAGTCCCATATTCCACAGTTATTTGAAAAATTTTAAACAATATCAGCTTTATTTTAAAATATAAATCATTATGTAACTAATACCTAGAAGTACACATTCTAAGTAAACATTTTCTCCACTTACCACATGCAGGCATAAAAATTAGTGATATTGTTAATATAATCTCACATTTTGAAAAATCCTGGGGTGGGTGTGATTAATTTACTGAAGTTAAAGATTAATTTTTGACAGAGGAAGGTTGCCAAAACAACAGCACAAACAGTGGACAAAAGGTCTTAGTCATTTCTTGAGTCAGAAGTTTAGTAGTGCCTGCTATTGCTGTAACCATGGCTCTCCTCTCAGGGCCAAAGTGTTGTTGCCTGACATTCAGCAAGTGCTTAATGTTGGTTAAACAGAATTAAACAAATGTCCCTTGTACAGGAATCACTGTTGCTATAGCTAGATGGAATGGTTGAGGTTTCCAATCCAGCTGCCTCATTTTGCAGAGAAAGAAATAGAAACTCATTAGGTTAGGTCTCAAATCATATAGGCAAGCAATAGCAGAGTTTAGACTCCAAATAAATCTTCTGATTCCCAGTTCTATGCTGTTTCACCATGGCGTGCATTACCTTTAGCAAATACTGGACTCTATTTTGGAGTCTATTAATAGAAATAGCCTCTCCACTGTCTCTGCATTTGTAAAATGATGAAAATAACACTGATTTACTTAATAGATCTTGTACAAAGGACTGTAAAATAACAATGTCAATAAAGTACTTCATAAATTTCACAAAAAAAGATTATTTTTTTCCCTTGAACTGTATGTTCTTTTCATAACCTTCTTGACTAATCTCTTACTTACCAAATACCTTACTTTTATAAATTTTTCTTCCCCTGGGCCTTATCAAGGCAACTTTCAGTTCCATCAGAAAGACTAATAAAGTTTCATATGTTATCAATTATAGGAAAGGAAAACTTGTTGGATATGATCTTCTGTAACCTCCTCATTTTAAGGACAATGACACCACAGCCCTGGAAGGTGAACCTAGCCCTCCCAGAGGCTTTTTGCTTTAACACAGGACAATGGCGTACAAGGAGTGGAACTTCAGAAGTAGAATTCCAACTCTTAAATATCAGACAGAGGGGAGAGAACTTTGGAGCAGAAGATGTTTCTAGGACTCTTAAAATCACACCATAGGTCAATCCTGATCATAGAAAAAGGCAATTAGAAGAAATGACAAGTCACCCCCAGGGAATCTGGGAAAGGGGAGAAGGGGAAGGTAGGTTTGCAGGTAATTAGTAAAAAGAAACCTAGTTCCACGCAGAAGCGGCTCTAATAAGTGGAACCCAGTTCAGTAGCAGCTTGTTCTTGTTCATTCTTCATAGTGACAACTTCCACATGCCCCCAGGGTCATGACTCCTAGCTCCTAAGACACTGAACCCACAAAGCAAAGGGCCTGTCTCGGGGAGAAACCCAAAGCAGTGCTTCTTAAACATTAAAGTGAGGATCCAGTACAAGAGTCAGAGTTCAGCCAGAGTCGGAACTCAAATCTCCTACTTCCTAGATATGTAAGCCACATGCTCTCACCCAGGAAGCATTCCCTATATATAAAAGTTGTACTAAAATGAAATTTGGGGAGCTTCTGCTCGAAACTTAATTTTTGTTACTTCTGACATGGTAACTATGAAATATCCTTTAGGCTGCTTGAGAACAATAATAACAGAAACTTAAAAGACTAAAAGCATTTAAACCAGAAAGCACTTCCAAACCACAAACCAAGGTTAGGACAGCTGCTCCCACAGCAGCTTCTGAGTCCTCAAACATCAAACATCTGAGTCAGCAAACATCTCGGAAGTGTCTATGGCTCTGTCCTTGCCACTTAATTCGGTACTGCTTTGAGGAACAAGCTGCAATTTCTTGCCTGTTAAATGACAATGCTCAGACTTCATGTAGATTCTAAGACTCAGTCTGTGTAGCCATGCACAACCTGAGGCCGACTGTCTATTTGAAGATGCTGGGAGAGAACCATTATATCTCTTTCGGAGTTTTATATTCTCTCAAATGCATATGGATACACAGCAAGCAAACAGCAATACCGTACTCCCCTGGTCATTGACTATCCTACAGTGTACTTCTTAATTAAAACCAGCATCACAACTATGATTGCTTAAGTGCCAAAAACCTGGCCCGTTTAATGGCCAATCAGAGAACTACATGATCATTAAATCCATTTGAAACTACTTTTTTTTTTCCTGTGGTGAATACAGCTCTAAATATTCTTATCGTTTTCTATCCAGTGTACTTTTTAAAATACTGCTTCTATTTTTAGCATCACAACTTCCATTTCACTTTTGTCATCAGAATTAACCCTATGTTACAATAGCTTATGGTTTTTTTGTCTTTTTTAGCTAGAATTTGTAGCAATGCCGGGGATTAAGGAATAATTTGAGTGAACGACATATATGATGCTGCTTAGTAACACAGGCTGATCTGTACAAAGCCATAAACTGCAAAATTTCATAGCAGCATAAAAACTTTTACTGGCACTTAAGCATATTTTTCCGATTGAAGCAGAATTCCTGCAACAATTACAACCACATGACAAAAACTGGTAAAGATTAGCCTTCAAAAGCTGCTGTTATTTCCTAACAGTTCCAAAGCTGTTTTTGTTTGTGTCAGGAAAGAAAGCATCAAATCCTTTATGGACTAGCCACACTGACAAGGCAAAATTGAGCCTATTAATTAGCCAGTGCCAGCATTTTAACTACAGCTCCCAGTAAAGAATGAAAGAGTTATGTAATAATTTACAATTCTAATTAATTTGTGTCAACCAAAACCAGCTCTGAGTATACCCATACACACTTTAGAGGGCAGCCCTCTTCGTATGTAATATAAAGGTGGAAACACATAACCCCATAATGGCACAAACAGGCCTGAGACTATCCCTGAGAAAAGAGCTTTATGAAGATGAAAGCTGGAAGCCAGGAAGGTTGTTTTCATTAATTGTAACAAATATCTCATACAGCTATCTTAAGATATCTTCAATATTTATAGCTATTAAGTAAGAATTGCAAAATAGTTGTTAAATTATCCAGGAGAAATTACATTCACAACGAATTCCAGGTAGCTTATTGAGTAATATCCCACCACCAGTCCAAAGAAAGTATGGGTTTGTGGAAATAATAACTTATCTCACACACACACACACACACACACACACACACACAAAATGAATGAATGTTTCACTGATTCGATTGGATACTGGGTGACTTCTTTTTCTCTGAAAGATACATGTTTCTATGAATAGATTCACCAGTGTCAAGGGATTTGAGGAACAAATGCTTTGATGCTTTCATAAACTTTTCATTCTTCTAGCTCTTCTATAAAAAATGGTTATAAAAATTTAACAGGTAATACGGGCACAAAAGAATGCATCATGAAACACATGGGAAGAAGTGTGTGTTCAGACCTAGTTTTTCCATCAATTTTGTGGCTGAGCTTCCTGGTATACATTGTGATAAGTCCTAATTTACTTTCACTCGAGCCCCATAATGTCAAATTTCTGGTTTGCTTTCTCAGAATACCCAATCCCAACACAGATAGATAATTTGGAACTGTTAGGAAATAACAGCTATATACAGCAAGATACTTGCTAAGATACAGATGTCACCAAAGGAAATGGACAAGATGGCATGAAAGCAAAGGTGGATGTCTAAAAATAAAATAAAATAAGGGAATCCATCTAACCCAAAGATCCTAGACCTAAGAAAGTCCATCCACACTCCACAGAAATAACACTTGGAATGCATGAAAATGGTCCAGAACTATGATAAGCTCACAACTTAGTGACTGTGGTACCTTGAGAAAGTTGCTTAACCTTCCTGCGTTCCAGTTTCCTCCTCCATAAAATTAGGGAATTAGATTATATGAGCTCTAAAATCCCTAACATCTCCAAGATCCTATAACTAAATCCAGTGATCTATAAGAAAGTCCCCATGGCTTCCTACTCTATCATTTTACTATGAGCAGCAATAAAGAAACCAGCCGTCAGAGCTGAGAAACTACGTATGTAGCAATAGTCAAGGTGTGATATGCTTTCCAAACATACAAGTTCACATCTCAAAAATGAGACCTGTGTAATCACTTAGCATGCTCAGTGCATACTGGACGCTCAGCAACAATCCCCACACCCCACTCCTGCCCCTGCTGTACACACACAAACCTCCAAACAAGCTTTGCTGTTTGCCCTCCTTTATGGAATGAGGCTTCTGTGATTATGAGCGTCAATGTGAAGACTGAAAATAACAAATCTGAAAAACTTAGAAAGTGGCAGTATATTGCCTGGATTATGTGTAGACTGAGTGACAATTTACTCACTAATTTCTGATTAAATTTTTAAGGCTGATCCATTTAGATATTTTGAAAATAAGTTGATATTTGTCAAATCAATTCTAATGATAAATGAAACACGTCTTTTACACTGTGTTAGAAGGCAATAGAAACAGCAAATTCTTGAACGATCATTAAATGAATTAGATGAATTATGAATATTTTGTTTCATTAAAACTAATAATTTATTCTGCAACGAGGCAACAGAACATGGATTCAATATTCTATTGAAGCTAAGAGAGGCATAATGAGAGTAACAGAACCTCTGAACATGTTTCTACAATCAGCCCAAGAAGAAAATAGATTTATCAAATTACTACTCATTTGTTGCTAGCCAGAATAAAATAAAGCATACAAATTCCCTTATATGTTTTCTAAAATATATTATTTAAAATTTCCAAAGACTTCTTAAATATGAATATTGTATAATCTTTAATAACTAAGATAGCAAAAACTAACGCACCATTGTAAAGCAATTATACCCCAATAAAGATGTTAAAAAAAAAATAACTAAGGTAAAAATTCTATGGGTTATCATAGTCATATATAAATTTTGCAGTTTATTGAGTTTAATGGACATTACTGAAGTGCTTTAGACACTGCATTACACACATGTAAAACACTTCTTTTATTAAAAATCTCTGTCACAAATTGACAGGTAGAAAATTTTGAAAATCTGTTTTTATTATTTAAAAAAAATGTATTCTATCTCTTAATCTCATAACTTAGGAGTAAAGTCTAATGTAGCCAAATTGGGGGAGTTAGATTCCTAACCCACTAAAGGGAAAGTTTAGAATTAAATTTTTTGTCTTATCTACAATGTCATTTCATTTCCAAAGTAATGGAGTATTTATGCTTTTTTTTTTTTTTGCGGTACACGGGCCTCTCACTGTTGTGGCCTCTCCCGTTGCAGAGCACAGGCTCCGGACGCATAGGCTCAGTGGCCATGGCTCACGGGCCCAGCCATTCCGCAGCATGTGGGATCTTCCCAGACCGGGGCACGAACCCATGTCCCCTGCATCGGCAGACGGACTCTCAACCACTGAACCACCAGGGAAGCCCACTTATGCTTTTTATTATGTTCAAAACAGTTTTATTTTAACTATCATTAGTGTTCTGTTTGGGGCTTTCCCCATTTACATGAATGATGCGGACACACAAATTGCCTAATGTTAAGACATCTGAGGGTTTGAAGCGAACCAGCTTTCTTAAATCTAAACTTTAAAGCAGAAACCTTCAAGATGGCGGAGGAGTAAGACATGAAGATAACCTTCCTCCCCACAAATACATCAGAAATACATCTACATGTGGAACAGCTCCTACAGAACACCTACTGAACGCTGGCAGAAGACCTCAGACTTCCCAAAAGGCAAGAAACTCCCCACGTACCTGGGTAGGGCAAAAGAAAAAAGAATAAACAGAGACAAAAGAATAGGGACTGGACCTGCACCAGTGGGAGGGAGCTGTGAAGGAGGAAAGGTTTCCACACACTAGGAAGCCCCTTTGCGGGCGGAGACTGCGGGAGGCGGAGTGGGGAGCTTTGGAGCCGTGGAAGAGAGCGCAGCAACAGGGGTGCGGAGGGCAAAGCGGGGAGATTCCCGCACAGAGGATCTGTGCCGACCAGCACTCACCAGCCCCAGAGGCTTGTCTGCTCACCCGCCGGGACGGGCGGGGGGCTGGGAGCTGAGGCTTGGGCTTCAGTCAGATCGCAGGGAGAGGACCAGGGCTGGCTGTGTGAACACAGCCGAAGAGGGCAACTGTGCCACTGCTAGCCGGGAGGGAATCCAGGAAAAAGTCTGGACTTGCCTAAGAGGAAAAAGACCATTGTTTCGGGTTGTGCAAGGAGAGGGGATTCAGAGCACCACCTAAACAAGCTCCAGAGTCAGTCGCTAGCCGTGGCTATCAGCAGGGACCCGAGAGATGGGCATGAGACACTAAGGCTGCTTCTGCCGCCACCAAGAAGCCTGTGTGCGAGCACAAGTCACTATCCACACCTCCCCTCCAAGGAGCCTGTGCAGCCCGCCACTGTCACGGTCCCATGATCCAGGGACAACTTCCCTGGGAGAACGCACGGCGCGCCTCAGACTGCTGCAACATCACGCTGGCCTCTGCTGCCAAAGGCCCCCCCGGCCTGAGTGAGCCAGAGCCCCGCAATCAGCTGCTACTTTAACCCCATCCTGTGGGAGTGAAGAACAGATGCCCTCAGGCTACCAACATGCAGAGGCGGGGCCAAATCCAAAGCTGAAACCCAGGAGCTGCGAGAACAAAAAAGAGAAAGGGAAATTTCTCCCAGTAGCCTCAGGAGCAGTGGATTAAATCTCCACAATCAACATAATGTACCCTGCATCTGTATAAACAATGAATCATCTCAAAATGGAGGCAGTGGACCTTGGGAGCAACTGTAGACTTGGGGTTTGCTGTATGCAACTGACTGGTTTCTGGTTTTATGTTTATCTTAGTTTAGTATTTAGAGTTTATTATCATTGGTAGATTTGTTTATTGATTTGGTTGCTCTCTTCCTTTTTTTTTTTATATAGATATATTTTTTTTCCTTATTCTCTTTTTGTGAATGTGTATGTGTATCCTTCTTTGTGTGATTTTGTCTGTATAGCTTTGCTTTTACCGTTTGTCCTAGGGTTCTGTCTGCCCATTTTTTTTTTTAAATATAGTTTTTAGCGCTTGTTATCATAGGTGGATTTCTTTTTTGGTTTGATTGCTCTCTTCTTTCTTTCTTTCTTTTTCCTTTATTTTATTACTTTTTAATTTTCTATATTTTAATAATTTTAAAAATTATTTTAACAATTTTATTTCTTTTTATTTTATTTTTTCTTGCTTGCTTGCTTTCTTTTTCTCCCTTTTCTTCTGAGCTGTGTGGCTGACAGGGTCCTGGTGCTCCAGCCGGATGTCAGGCCTGCACCTCTGAGGTGGGAGAACTGAGTTCAGGACATTTGTCCACCAGAGAACTCCCAGCTCTACATAATATCAAACGGCAAAAGCTCTCCCAGAGATCTCCATCTCAATGCTAAGGCGCAGCTCCACTCAACAACCAGCAAGCTACAGTGCTGGACACCCTATGCCAAACACCTAGCAAGACAGGAACACAACCCGACCCATTAGCAGAGAGGCTGCCTAAAATCATAATAAGGTCACAGAGACCCCAAAATACACCACCAGACACAGTCCTGCCCACCAGAAAGACAAGATCCAGCCTCATCCACCAGAACACAGGCACTAGTCCCCTCCAACAGGAAGCTGACACAACACACTGAACTAACCTTAGCCACTGGGGGCAGACACTAAAAACAACAGGAACTATGAACCTGTAGCCTGTGAAAAGGAGACCCCAGACACAGTAAGTTAAGGAAACTGAGAAGACAGAGAAATAAACAGCAGATGAAGAAGCAAGGTAAAAATCCAACAACCAAACAAATGAGGAGGAAGTAGGCAGTCTACCTGAAAAAGAATTCAGAGTAACGATAGTAAAGATGAACCAAAATCTTGGAAATGGAATGGAGAAAATACAAGAGATGTTTAACAAGTACCTAGAAGAACTAAAGACCAAACAAACAATGATGAACAACACAATAAATGAAATTTAAATTTCTCTAGAAAGAATCCATAGCAGAATAACTGAGGGAGAAGAACAGATAAGTGACCTGGAAGATAAGATAGTGGAAATAACTACTGTAGAGCAGAATAAAGAAAAAAGAATGAAAAGAATTGAAGACAGTCTTATAGACCTCTGGGACATTAAATGTACCACCATTCGAATTACAGAGGTCCCAGAAGAAGAAGACAAAAAGAAAGGGACTGAGAAAATTTTTGAAAGGACTATAGTTGAAAACTTCCCTAATACAGGAAAGGAAAGAGTCAGTCAAGTCCAGGAAGCACAGAGAGTCCCATACAGGATAAACCCAAGGAGAAACACACCGAGACACATATTAATCAAACTATCAAAAATTAATTAAAAAGAAAAATATTAAAAGGAGCAAGGGAAAAACAACAAATAATATACAAGGGAACCCAATAATGTTAACAGCTGATCTTTCAGCAGAAACTCTGCAAGCCAGAAGGGAGTGACAAGACATATTTAAAGTGATAAAAGGGAAAACCCTACAACCAAGATGACTCTACCCAGCAAGCATCTCATTCAGACTCAACGGAGAAATAAAAACCCTTACAGACAAGCGAAACTAAGGGAATTCAGCACCACCAAATCAGCTTTACAACAAATGCTAAAGGAATTCCTCTAAGTGCAAACACAAGACAAGGAAAAGACCTACAATAACAAACCCAAAACAATTAAGAAAATGGTAATGGGAACATACATATCAATAATTACCTTCAATGTAAATGGATTAAATGCTCCCACCAAAAGATGTAGACTGGCTTAATGGATACAAAAACAAGACCCATGTATATGCTGTCTAAAGAGACCCACTTCAGACCTATGGACACATACACACTGAAAGTGAGGGGATGAAAAAAGATATTCCACGCAAATGGAAATCAAAAGAAAGCTGGAGTAGCAATGCCCATATCAGACAAAATAGACTTTAAAATAAAGACTATAACAGGAGACAAAGAAGGACACTACTTAATGATCAAGGGATCAATCCAAGAAGAAGATATAACAATTGTAAATATTTATGCACCTAACATAGGAGCACCTCAATACATAAGGCAAATGCTAACAGCCATAAAAGGGGAAATTGACAGTAACACAACCATAGTATGGGACTTTAACACCCCACTTTCACCAATGGACAGATCATCCAAAATGAAAATAAATAAGGAAACACAAGCTTTAAATGATACATTAAAGAAGATGGACTTAATTGATATTTATAGGACATTCCATCCAAAAACAACAGAATACACTTTCTTCTCAACTGCTCATGGAACATTCTCCAGGATAGATCATACGTGGGTGAGAAACCAAGCCTTTGTAAATTTAAGAAAACTGAAATCATGTCAGGTATCTTTTCTGATCACAATGCTATGAGACTAGATATCAATTACAGGAAATAATCTGTTAAAAATACAAACACAAGGGCTTCCCTGGTGGCGCACTGGTTGAGAGTCCGCCTGCCGATGCAGGGGACACAGGTTCATGCCCTGGTCCGGGAGGATCCCACACGCCGCGGAGCGGCTGGGGCCGTGAGCCATGGCCGCTGAGCCTGCGCGTCCAGAGCCTGTGCTCTGCAACGGGAGAGGCCACAACAGTGAGAGGCC
>NW_006799025.1:3446398-3460959 GCF_000442215.2 Lipotes vexillifer | reverse complement strand
AGTGAGAAGACTCAAATCAATAGAATTAGAAATGAAAAAGGAGAAGTAACAACTGACACTGCAGAAATACAAAAAATCATGAGGGATTACTACAAGCAACTCTATGCCAATAAAATGGACAATCTGGAAGAAATGGACAAATTCTTAGAAATGCACAAACTGCCAAGACTGAATCAGGAAGAAATAGAAAATATGAACAGACCAATCACAAACACTGAAATTGAAACTGTGATTAAAAATCTTCCAACAAACAAAAGCCCAGGACAAGATGGCTTCACAGGCAAATTCTATCAAACATTTAGAGAAGAGCTAACACCTATCCTTCTCAAACTCTTCCAAAATATAGCAGAGGGAGGAACACTCCCCAACTCATTCTACGAGGCCACCATCTCCCTGATACCAAAACCAGACAAACCTATCACAAAGAAAGAAAACTACAGGCCAATATCACTGATGAATATAGATGCAAAAATCCTCAACAAAATACTAGCAAACAGAATCCAACAGCATCAGAATCCAACAGATCATGGTGTATGATAAAAGGATCATACACCATGATCAAGTGAGGTTTATCCCAGGAATGCAAGGATTCATCAATATACACAAATCAATCAATGTGATATACCATATTAACCAACTGAAGGAGAAAAACCTTATGATCATCTCAATAGATGCAGAAAAGCTTTTGACAAAATTCAACACCCATTTATGATAAAAACCCTCCAGAAAGTAGGCATAGAGCAAACTTACCTCAACATAATAAAGGCCATATATGACAAACTGAGAACCAACCTCATTCTCAACGGTGAAAAACTGAAAGCATTTCCTCTAAGATCAGGAGCAAGACCAGGTTGCCCACTCTCACCACTATTATTCAACATAGCTTTGGATGTTTTAGCCACAGCAATCAGAGAAGAAAAAGAAATAAAAGGAATCCAAGTCGGAAAAAAAGAAGTAAAGCTGTCACTGTTTGGAGGTGACATCATACTATACATAGAAAATCCTAAAGATGCTACCAGAAAACTACTAGAGCTGATCAATGAATTTGGTAAAGTAGCAGGATGCAAAATTAACGCACAGAAATCTCTTGCATTTCTATACACTAATGATGTAAAATCTGAAAGAGAAAATAAGGGAACACACCCATTTACCATTGCAACAAAAAGAAAAAAATACCTAGGAATAAACCTACCTACAGAGCCAAAAGACCTGTATGCCAAAAACTATAAGACACCGATGAAAGAAATAAAAGATGATACAAACAGATGGAGGGATACACCATGTTCTTGGATTGGAAGAATCAACGTTGTGAAAATGACTATACTACCCAAAGCAATCTACAGATTCAATGCAATCCCTATCAAACTGCCAACGGCATTTTTCACAGAACTAGAACAAAAAGTCTTAAAATTTGCATGGAGACGTAAAGGACCCTGAATAACCAAAGCAATCTTGATAAAGAAAAGCGGAGCTGGAGGAATCAGGCTCCCAGACTTCAGTCTATACTACAAAGCTACAGTAAGCAAGAGAGTATGGTACTGGCACAAAAACCGAAATATAGATCAGTGGGACAGAATAGAAAGCCCAGAGATAAACCCACGCACATACGGTCACTTTATTTTTGATAAAGGAGGCAAGAATATACAATGGAGAAAAGACAGCCTCTTCAATAAGTGGTGCTGGGAATACTGAACAGCTACATGGAAAAGAATGAAATTAGAACACTCCCTAACACCATACACAAAAATAAACTCAGGATGGATTAAAGACCTAAATATAAGGCCAGTTACTATAAAACTGTTAGAGAGAAACATAGGCAGAACACTCTATGACATAAATCACAGCAGGGTCCTTTTTGACCCACCTCCTAGAGAAATGGAAAGATAAACATAAAGAAACAAATGGAGCCTAATGAAACGTAAAAGCTTTTGCACAGCAAAGGAAACCATAAACAAGAGGAAAAGACAACCCTCAGAATGGGAGAAAATTTTTGCAAATGAAGCAACTGACAAAGCATTAATCTCCAAAATTTACAAGCAGCTCATACAGCTCAATATCAAAAAAACAAACAACCGAATCCAAAAATGGGCAGAAGACCTAAATAGACATTTCTCAAAGAAGATACACAGATTGCCAACAAACACATAAAAGGATGCTCGATATCACTAATCATTAGAGAAATGCAAATCAAAACTACAATGAGGTATCACTTCACAGCAGTTAGAATGGCCATCATCAAAAAATCTACAAACAATAAATGCTGGAGAGGGTGTGGCAAAAGGGAACCCTCTTGCACTGTTGATGGGAATGTAAATTGAACAGCAACTATGGAGAACAATATGGAGGTTCCTGAAAAAACTAAAAATAGAACTACCATATGACCCAGCAATCCCACTACTGGGCATATACCCGGAGAAAACCATAATTCAAAAAGAGTCATGTAGCACAATGTTCATTGCAGCTCTATTTACAATAGCCAGGACATGGAAGCAACCTAAGTGTCCATCGACAGATGAATGGATAAAGAAGATGTGGTACATATATACAATGGAATATTACTCAGCCATAAAAAGAAACGAAATTGAGTTATTTGTAGTGACGTGATGAACCTAGAGTCTGTCATACAGAGTGAGGTAGGTCAGAAAGAGAAAAACAAATAACGTATGCTAACACATATATATGGAATCTAAAAACAATAAAAAATGGTTCTGAAGAACCTAGGGGCAGGACAGGAATAAAGACGCAGACCTAGAGAATGGACTTGAGGACACGGGGCGGGGGAAGGGTAAGCTGGGACGAAGTTAGAGAGTGGCAAGGACTTATATACACTACCAAATGTAAAAGATGGCTAGTGGGAAGCAGCCACTTAGCACAGGGAGATCAGCTAGGTGCTGTGTGAACACCTAGAGGGCTGGGATAGGGAGGGTGGGAGGGAGACACAAGAGGGAGGAGATATGGGGATGTATGTATATGTATAGCTGATTCACTTTGTTATAAAGCAGAAACTAACAGACCATTGTAAAGCAATTATACTCCAACAAAGATGTTAAAAAATAAATGAATAAAATAAATAAACTTTAAAGCAAAAAACTGTTAAAACAAGATAATTCTCTTAGAGGAGTGCATTAAACATGTTCTACCTTTTAAACAAGGTGCAACAGATAGTAACATTTTCACCGTTTATTCTAGGATTTGTATTGGTAGGACCTTTAAAAGGTAGCAGTGAAGAATGGGAAAAAATGAAGCATGAGTTTTGTTTTGTTTTTTACTTTTACTTGAAACAGTGGCTTCCTGAAACCTCATGGAAGACTAAAATGTTGTTTTCAACTTGGAGACACAGAAAGCAAAATAGGTCAAAGTCCACTGCATCTATTTTTCAATTATTGAGACATACAGTCCTCAAGCAGCCAGAGTCAGCCAGAATTGCCTGAGGCCTCGCGATCATAATGAAAATATCTTATAGTAAAATGTATTCCCCATAAGTTTAAATTCAAAATGAGAAACCAACTTTTTACTACTCGTTAAATGAAATGTGCAGTCTTTTACCCTTTTAAGGTCAAGTATGCAGTATTTTGGAAAACAAACCATAAAAACATGATTAGAGAGAACAGAGGAAGTCATTATTTTCTCCAGTCATAAAGAATGCAGCATCATTCTATCAATCTAATGTATCTCTGTAACAGCAGTGGCAGCATGTGGCAGTGCTTAAATTGCAAATACAGTATTTAAGAAAAAGCTTGGATTTAAAGATCACCAAGAGGAGCCAGAAAATATCTACATGGATTAGATTATTTTTATAAATTCGATTTTCTTCCCAAAGACCCACTTAACGTTATATATTGCCATATTATCTACCTACCTGGAAATAATATATTCATCAGGACAAAAATCATAAGTTAAATCCAAACGTACATAGTTAATATCTATTGAGAATACAGTCCATGTTGTGATATATGGTGTAGGAAACAAAAATATCTATGAAATCAGTGCAGAAAATGCTGAACCTGAACTGATAAATGTATATAACATCTCTTGGTTTATTCTGCTTTCTTGGAAAGATTTATAATTCAAAAACTGAAGATAGCAGATACACCTTCTCAGTGTTACCATCAGGAGAGACCTCATGCAAAAGCTTATCACAAAGACAAACATTTCAGAGCACATGGCCTTTGCAAAGCACAACTTTGCTGTTGAGACAGTTCCAACGCAGCATCAGTTTCTCAACAGCTGCTAGCTATCTGTCATATTTAGGGCAGTTATGCTTTCGATATACTCTGCTAGAGGCAGCTGGATCAACTTGAAACCAATTTGAAAAACATGTTTAGAAAAGTAAAGGAAATGACCTTTAATATTATAAACACAGCATATCGTACTTGAGATTCTCACCAGTCTAGCTTTATCGAGTCAGGTTATCTAAGAGGGGATGAATTTTTAAGCCATCGT
Source organism: Lipotes vexillifer (assembly GCF_000442215.2). Taxonomy (NCBI): domain Eukaryota; kingdom Metazoa; phylum Chordata; class Mammalia; order Artiodactyla; family Lipotidae; genus Lipotes; species Lipotes vexillifer. Next base: position 3,456,516 of record NW_006799025.1, on the reverse strand, counting down.
TCAGGCTCAGGATTTCATGTTTCAGGGCTTAGTGATGGCTTCTATTTCCAACCTGTCTTCTTTCAAATGATGTAAGACATTTTCTACAGGACCTCGTTCTCCATAAAATAAAAAAAACCAAGAAGGTAAATCCTACTGAAGCTTCACTGTCTGCAATGAATGATGAGCAAAATCGTTCTGACTGAAGGGGAGTATAAGACAAGTTGGAGATTCTGCAAAATCCATAAAAGAGGACTTTTTGTTTGCTTGGTTGGTTGGTTTGGAGCTTCTTTGTTTTGCTTTTTGTTTTTTTGTAAAGAGTGGCGATGTTGCAACCTTGTCTCATATGCTAACGTGAATTAGGAAGGTTGCCTCTGTCCGGACCAGTTTGTTTCTCATCCCAACGTTTGTTTGTTAATGTAATGAATGAGATAAACAGTCTGTGCAACAAATAAAACTGACCTTCTGCATAGGCTAAGGAAATGTCAGGCCCCACTTGTTACAGAAAACTCAGCAGAAACCTACACAGACCCAGAATAACTGGAAGGAAGCCAAAGGTGCAGCCCCAAGCTTCAGGTTCTTTATCTTTTCTACACATCTCATAGTAAGATTCGGCTAGGCACTGCTAGGTAAGAATGTTGAGCTCATCAGAAAAATTGGCATAAAAGAAATCAAGATTCATTATTTTTTAAAGCAGTCTTTTTTCTTACACTCTTAAGATAGATGTTCACCAGACTCAAATTTGGTGGCCAGACTGAAAATTTGAACATTTATATCTTCAAACGAAATGTTCCTTTCTAGTTGGCATTTCAGAATTATTAACAATAGGATTAATCCCTCTTCAAAGCACATTAAGATAATAGTTCCAGCTCTCCCTTTGAGCCATTCCTGGCTCACAGATCAGTAATTCATTTTTAAGGGGAGATGCAAATGAGAAGATAGGACACCAGCTAAGGTATCTGGGTCCATAAAAATGCATGTGCGAAATACGTGCTGAGAAAGACTCAGCACACCCGCCCACATCTCCAGCCATAGCTCAGCATCTGCATTTAGCAAAGTAGTCTAGGGCTGAAATAGCCACATAAATGAGCTGGTCTTGATAACAATACCATGTGCTGCAGGAATCAGTGTTTTTATTTTGCATGAGATCATACTCCAACATATAAAATCTTGGTAACTTCAGTAGACAGCTCTAATATTGTGCATTTTGTTGGCTTAAATATTGTTCTCCTGTGTTCCAAGTGCTATTGGAATCTGATTCCTCAAGTTAATTTGATACTGAAGTTAAATAAAATGCACCTTCAGAAGCCTCGTTCAATGTGCTGGGTGACTAATATATGCAAACAAAGCTCTAGGCTGATGAAAACAAGGATCTAAGGACTTCAACCATTCCTCTCTCTTTGTTAATGTCAATGACAAAACAGATTCATAACTAGACGTGAATTTAAGATTCATTCAACAAATATATTTGAGCACCTGGTACTCTTAAAATTTTTGGATATATAGCACTTAAGAAACATTAAAAAATAACCTCTGCAATCCTAGAAATTACATTCTAGAAGAAGGAAGAATATAATGAATGGGATAGATAAATAAAATAAGTAAAATATAAGTAATAAATAAAATATATAGACTATAAAGGTGGTAAGTGTTTAGGAGAAAAATAAAGCAGGAAAAAGGACAGTGATTTTCAGGTTTAGGGAAGGGGGCAGGAATTCAGTTGAAAATAGGGTAGTATCAGAGAAGACCTCAATGTGATGGGTGACCTTGAGCAAAGGTGATGAGAAGTCAGCCACAGTAATATCTTGGAGAAAAGCATTACAGGCAGAGGGAATGGCAAACACAAAGTGGGGAGGATGTGCAGGTTTTGCAGTGATTAGATAGGTTATTGTAAGACTTTCTTAATGTAATGAATGAGATAAATAGTCTGTGAACAAATAAAACTGGCCTCCTAGATAGGCTAAGGAAATTGATTCAGAGACAAGATTTACACTTGTCTGGATTCATTCAGAGACAAGATTTATGCTTCTACACAAATAAGAAAAATCCTATAGACAATACATCCGTTTCCATGTCTCTTACCTTCACAGAATATTAGAAATAGCAGTGAGTTTGGGATGCTCACCAAACTCCCTTATTTTTAAGTCAGAGAAAAAGATGTTCAGAGAAATTAGATGGTATCTCAAGGTCACAGCCTTATCTGGTGGCAGAGCCAGGGCTAGGTCCAGAACACCAGTGCTCGTCATACCAGAATTTTTTCTTACTTGAATTTTCATAGTAGACACTCAGTATTCATTCTGAATTGTGGTAGGAAATCACTGAAGTATTTTAAGGAGAAAAGTTCATGATTTGCTTTACTTTTATAAAGGCTCGTTTTGGCTACCATGTGGAGAATAAACGTTAAGGAGGGCACAGGTGGACACAGAAAGACCAGTTAGGAAGCCACTGAGGTGTCCTCCACACCTAGAAAAACATCTGTCAAATGAACGGATGAATGCAGATAAGTGCCTCACAGAAGATCAAATATGGTTTCCTAAAAAGAGCTTGGTACTTTGTATACGCATTTAGAACAGTTAGAGATACCAAAGGAATAATAAAAATAGAGCCCCTGGGGATTTCCACTTCTGTAAAGAGAGAGCAGAGGTACTTTTTCATATTCCCCCCACTGAGTACAACTAAAACCCTGAACATTATATATAAAATAAAAATAAGAAGACTCTGAAAGACGGCGAGAAGGTGGCAAACTAGCTATAGGGACCTTAGGACCCTAGGACAGACCATGGTGAGTTTCTGGGTTTTCTTTCTGCTTCATACATACGCGACTCGGAGTTAAATAATATGACAACCCCAGGACTTCCCCAGCGGTCCAGTGGTTAGGGCTCCATTCTTCTGCTGCAGGGGCACAGGTTCGATCCCTGGTCTGGGAACTAAGATCCTACATGCCACACGGCATGGTCAAAACATAAGAAGAAGAATACGACAACCTAGAAACACCAATGGTCACAAACAAAAATAAGGCCCAGCAGAAGTCTGCTCTCTCTCTAGCCAAAGGACAAGGGAAGGTGCAACCTAGAAAGACAGAATACTTTTAGATAATAACTGCTCCACTGTAGACAAATGCCACAGAAAAAATTGTGGCCTCACCCATACCCACACCCACACCAGCAAAAGCCAAGAGTGGAGCCTAGATTTCTACCCTCATGAGGCTGTAATGAGGTGCCCCAACACCCCTGCCAGGGTGGCGTCAGGCAGCATCAAGTAGTGAGCTGGGACTTTCATCTCCGCTGGCCGGGAAAAAGCTTCTGCAGCGTCGGTGAAGACCACTGGGTGCTTGGAATTCCACCCCCTCCCAGCAATAACGAGGCACCCCTCCTCCTTTCCACTGCAGTAATATCAGAGGGGGCCTGGTAGAAGGTCGGGAGTTTCACTGTATCAAGACCGCCCCTACTGTGGTCTCAATAGAGACTACACAGTAAGCCAAAACTCCCACCCCTGCCTAGCAATAAGAAAGAGTCTCCCCACTCAGGTGTCAAAAGAGGCTTAAGAGGAACCTGAACTTCTAACTCCATCTGGTAGCAATTGGTGCAATCCCTTCCCCTGCCACAGCAGTATCAAAGAAAGCCAGATAAAACAGAAGGCTTAAATAAGAGCCAGAGTTTCATAATATAAAATGCAAAATGTCCAGATTCCAATCAAAAAAATCACTCATCACACAAAGAATAAAAACATTTGAAACTGAATTTTAAAAAATAGTTGCCAACATTGAGATGATAAAGATAACAGAATTATCTGAGAATGGTTTTAAAGCCGCCTTGATAGAAATGCTTCAATGAGCAGTATTCAGAGGGAATGGCCAAGATGGTGGAGTAGGAAGATACTGAGCTCTAAAGATATAGAAAAAGGAACCACAATGAGATGGGTAAGAGGGACAGAGATGTGATACAGTCAAGACCCATACTACAGGGTAAGCAACCTACAAAGGGGAAAATGATTACAATTGCAAAGGTTCTCCCCAAGAATGAAGCGGTCCAAGTCCCACATACGGTACCCAGCCTAGGGGTCCTGCACCAGAAAGACAAGTCCCCAGAATGTTTGGCTTTGAAGGCCAGTGGGGTTTACTTTCAGGAGAGCCAGACGGCTGTGGGAAATGGAGATTTCACTCTTAACAGATGCACACAAAATTTCATACACTCCAGGACCCAGGGCAGATGCACACAAAATTTCACACACTCCATGACCCTGGCTCAGGCTCACTTGCTGATCTTCGAGATCCTCCCAGAAAGGCAGGAGGCAACTGGGACTCAGAATGGGGATACAAACACGAGTAGCAGCCATTTTGGAAAGCTCATCTCATCAGGAGGACACAGAGGAAAGAACCAGAGAAATGGAAGGTAGAATAATAGAACTTGCCCAGTTATGAAAAACAGTGAGAAATCAGACTGAAAAAAATATTAAATAAACAGAGCCTCAGTGGGCTGGGAGACTAGTACAAAAGATCTAACATCTGTGTTACCAGAGCCTCTGAAGGACACAGGAGAGAGAGGGCAGAGCTGAAAATGTACTCAAAGAAATCATGGCTGAAAACTTTCCATATTTGGCAAGAGTTATAAACTTATGGGTTCAAGAAGCTGAGCAAACCCTAAAGAGGACAAACCTAAATAAATCTATGCCAAAAAGCATCATTAAACTTCTGAAAATTAAAGACAAAGAAAAATCCTTGGAAGTAGCCATGGGCGGGGGCGGGGGGGGAACATACCTACGGGAAAAACAATTTGAATGATAGCAGATTTCTCATCAAAAACCATAGAGGCCGGAAGGAAGAGGTACAACATTTTTCAAGTGCTGACGGGAAAAAACTGTCAGCCTAGAACCCTATGCCTATTGAAAATATCCTTCAGAAATGAAGGGGAAATCAAGGCATTGTCAGATGAAGGTAAACTAAGAGAATTTGTCACCAGCAAAAAACCTACTCTAAAAGAATGGCTATAGGAGTTTCTCTAAACATAGAGGAAACATAAAAGGAGGAAACTTTGGAACCTCATGATAGAAGAAAAGACACAATAAGCAAAAATATGGTAAAATACAATAGCTTTTCTTTCTCCTCTTAAGTTTTCTAAATTATGACTGACTGTTTAACATAAAAGTGTAACACTATCTGGGGCTTCCCTGGTGGTGCAGTGCTTGAGAGTCCGCCTGCCGATGCAGGAGACGCGGGTTCGTGCCCCGTTTCGGGAAGATCCCACATGCCGCGGAGCGGCTGGGCCCGTGAGCCATGGCAACGCAAAAAAAAAAAAAAAAAAAAAAATACTGTTAAAAGTGTAACACTATCTGATGTGGTTCTAAATTTATGTAGAGGAAATATTTAAGACAATTATAAATGGAAGAGGGTAAAATGACAACAGCAGTAGACTGTGAGAAGTAAGGTATACATAGTAAAATACTTAGAGCAATCACTAAAAATGGCTATCTAACATGATACTCTCAAAAACACTTTATACAAATAAAATGCAATTCGTAAAAAGTATTCAAATAACCCACAGAAGTCAGGTAAAGAAAACAGAGAAATGAAAAACAAAGAGAACAAACAGAAGGAAAAAAAAAAAAAAAAGAAACAAGTCCTAATATACCAATAATAACAGTAAGTGTTGGATTGGTTTTCCATTGCCACTGTAACAAATTATCACAAAGTTGGCAACTTTAAAACACAAATTTATTACGTTACAGTTCTATAGACTAAAAGTCTGACACAGGTCTCACTGGGATAAAATCAAGGAGCTACCAAGTCTGAATTCTTTTATGAAGGCTATACAGGATCTGTTTCCTTGCCTTTTCCAGCTTCTAGAGGCTGCTTGCATTTCTTGACTTGTGGCTCTTTCCTCCAACTTCTAAGCTAGCAGAGATGAGTTGAATCTTCTGACATTATATCACTCTAACCTCCTCTTCTGCCTTTCTTTTCCACTTTTAAGGACCCATGTGATCACACTATGCACACCCAGATAATTCAGGTATCCTCATGTCAAAGACAGCTGATTAACAACTTTAATTCCAGCTGCTACTGTAATTCCCCTTTGCCATATAAGATGACACATTCACAGGTTCAAGGGATTAGGATGTGGACATCTTTGTGGGGCCATTATTCTGCCTACTATAAATCTAAATGGTCTAAATACACCAATTAAAAGACAGAAATAGCAGAGTGATTTTTTAAAAAATATGACCCAACTATATACTGTGTACAAGAAACTCACTTCAAATGTGATATAGGCAAGTTGAAAGTAAAAGGATAGAAAAGGATATACCATACAAACACTAATCAATAGAAAGCAAAAGTGGCTATGTTAATATCAAATAAAATAGACTTCAGAGCATAGAAAATTACGAGACAGAGGGGGACATTATATAATGAGAAAAGGATCAATCCACCAAGATGCAGCAATCCTAATTTTGTATACACCAAACAACAGAGCTACAAAATATGTAAAGCAAAAACTAATAGAACTGAAAGCAGAAATATATAAGTTCATAATTATAATTGTAAACTCCAAAACCCCTCTCTCAACAGCTGATAGAAAAAATAGGCAGAAAATCAGTAAGGATATAGAACTCAACGCCATCAATCAAAAGAATCTGACATTTACGGAACACTCCATCCAACAGCAGAAAGCACACATTCTTTTCAAATGCCCACAGAATATTTATCAAGATAGACCATATCCTAGGCCAGAAAATAAAACTCAACAAATTTAGAAGAATTGAAATCATATATAGTATGTATTATGGACTGAAATGTATATCTAAAAATTCATATGTTGAAGTCCTAACTCCCAATGTGACTACATGTGGAGATGGGGCCTTTAAAGAGGTAATTAACGTTACATGAGTGGGGCCCTAATCCAGGTCATAAGAATGGGGCCCTAATCCAATATGACTGGTGTCCTTATGGAAAGAGGGAGAGATGCCAGGAATGTGTGTGCACAGAGGAAAAACCATGTGAGGGCACAGTAAGAGGTGGCCACCTGTAAGCCAAGGAGACAGGCCTTGGGAGAAACTAAACCTTCCAGGACCTTGCTGTTGGACTTGTAGCCTCCAGAACTGTGAAACAATAAATTTCTGTTGTTTAAGCCACCCAGCCTGTGGCAGTTTTTTTTAAGGCACTGCTAGTAAACCAATAGGGTGTGTTCTTTGACCATAATGGAACCACACTAGAAATCAATAACATTAAGATAACAGGAAAATCTCCAAATGCATGCAGGTTTGGAAACTAAATATACTTCTAAGTAATCTATGGGTCAAAGAGGAAGTCTCAAAGGAAAGCAAAAAACACACTGAACTGAGTGATAATGAAAATATAATATATCAACAGGATATAGGTAGCATCAAGAGGGCAATTTATAGCACTAAATACATACATTAGTAAAAAGGAAAACTCTCAAATCAATAATCTAAGCTCCCATTTCAAGAACCTATACAAAGAATAGTTAATGGGGCTTCCCTGGTGGCGCAGTGGTTGAGAATCCGCCTGCCGATGCAGGGGATATGGGTTCGTGCCCCGATCCGGGAAGATCCCACATGCCGCAGAACAGCTGGGCCCGTGAGCCATGGCCGCTGAACCTGAGCGTCCGGAGCCTGTGCTCCGCAATGGGAGAGGCCACAACATTGAGAGGGCCGCGTACCACAAAAAAAAAAAAAAAAGAATAATTAAAAAAATCAAATATAAGGAAGGAAATAGAGAGAAGTAAATTAAAAAATTACCCCAGCTTTCTAGAAGTTTATAGCTTATATTTAGAGATAACATTTATATACAACACAAAACAAGGAAGAACCAGAGCCTGTAAAATTCAAGAAGATCAAGGCCACTTCTATTTTTAAAAGTCCCAATATACTAAAAAATAAAGAATGCCAAAACAGAGTTTTTTGGTATTGTGGTATATTTTAGAGCTCTACATTTAGTAAATGGATCCTTATAAGACCAAAGAAATGCAGTAACTGTATTATTCACAAGATAATGACATAATCTATAAACATGAATTTAGAGTGTACTTCAAAAGTCTAGTAATGGTACACAAGGTAAACCTGTATAATAAATGTATTCTTCATTAAGCCCGTCTTAGTACACATGACTATACCTATAGTCATATTAAGAAATAATATCACAAACCTGCATTAGAGAACTTACAGATCAGAAAACATAAGATGAACCACCAATTACTCTATTCTAATATTTCTGTGGAAGATGTCTCAACCAATAATAAGCCACTGAAGGTCACATTTTTTTTCCTTCGCTGCTAATTAAGTATTTGCAAAACTCTGCACACAGCCAAAAGGGCTTACCATTTGTGGTATTATCATAAATCCATCTTCTGAAATTGCATCAGTCTTCTTGAGTATGACAGTCACGTCTGTTACACATAAAAATGTCAGGATATCTATTATGCAAATTGAGCAGCTAAACACTCAATTACCCAATACACATGCACAAAATGCAGGCTCTGCATGTGAAAACAGTATCAAAAGTGTACAGTGGTAGAACCTAACAGAATTGTCCTGGAGGGAAACCCAAGGCATCTGAATATATAAATCAGGAATTTATAACCTCTACTTCTACTGTCTCATCTGCCACTGGTTACCTTGGAAACATGCAGCCCCCATGGAGACTTTTGCCAGTGGTCCAGTCTGTTCCAGAACCACATGGAAACAGTTTCTAAGTGGGTCAAGGTAAAAACCTGCCATGAGATCTGGGGTCTGCCTCTGCAAATCTGCCATCTTAGCTAAATACCCAAGATCACACGGCAGCAAGACCAGAATTTAAACCAGGGCTTTGCTGATACTAAAACAGCAGCAATATTTCTGGGGAGTCTACCAGATGCCAGGCACTGAACTAGGTACCTGCTATCTCAGAACAAGTAAACTAGTATAATTTTCTTATTTTCATAGATAAAATTTGAGTCAATAGTTATGGCAATTACATGAGGCCAGGTCACTAGTAAACTGGCAATTCAGGATTTGAATCCATGTCTTTCTGTCTCCAAAGTCCATGCTCTTTAGAAACACCCCAGATTATTCCCTTGAGCCTCCGTCTACTATTGTTCTCTCCACTATTCTATAGTTTCTTGCTTTTACCCAAGTAGAATTTGTTTCCCAAGATCTCATTTCGCAACTAGAGTTTACAGATCTCAAGATGGAACAAAGACATTCCAAGGAACAAAAATTGTATCTAAGATTTTCTCCTTTATCCAAGTATATCTAGTATTACTTGTTGTAAGTTGTTATATTTTTCCCTCGGAGAAAAATGCTCCCACAGATCTTAGAGTTTGTGAAATGCTCATGAAGAACCAAAACCTTAAATTAGGTGTTCTCTAGCTCGAAGAGGAACTATCTCACAAAAATGCAAATTTGGTGAGTATTTGTATTAAGATATAAGGAACTGGAGAAATCATTCTCAATTTGAAAGATGAGAAGAGAGAACTGTGAATATCTGGTAACTTTTTATAGTCTCACTATAAAGTAATAGAATATTCCTGCTCCAAAGGTACCTTCAAGATCATCTATTCCAGTCCTCATTGTATTTATTCAGGCTTGCTTATTCAGAAAAAAGGATTTGAAGGAACATTTAATTAAAAGACATATGAACTGATACATTTAAAGTAAAAAGATAAATAACCATATAAAAGAAGGAAACAGATCATTCCATCTGGAAACTAAAGGGAGATCATAATTGTACTTGGGTATCAATTCCATTTGCAGCTTGTTGGCAGCAAAGGCAAAAATGGAAAATGTTATTTGTCTATAACAACTTATATTATGTAATAATGTTAATAGCTAATATATATAAGAAAGGATGAGGTAGTACCTAGCACAACGTAAGTTGCTCCCTAAGTGTTCCTGCCTCCCCTTTTTTAAAAGAGCCATTTTTCTTTATTTCACATAAATTCCAGTTAGAGAGTAGCATCCCTTTCTGAAATAACATGGTTTTGAAATTACTTTCTCCTGGGCACAGTTCTCTCCTTATTAAATAAATAAACAACTCCTATATTGTAAGATAAAATTCAACAAATAACTGATAAATTCCTCATAACCTTAAATTGCTCAAAGGACTAGATTTGAAGAGAAAGAGGAAAGGAAGGGGAGGGGAGGGGAGG
>NW_006799025.1:3428205-3444953 GCF_000442215.2 Lipotes vexillifer | reverse complement strand
GTGAGGTGAAGGAGGTGAGGTGAGGGAGTTGAGGTGATGTGCGGGAGGTGAGATGATGGAGGTTAGGGACGTGAGGTTAGGAAGGTGATGTCAGGGAAGTAAGGGAGGTGAGGTGAGGAAGGTGAGGAGAGGGAGGTGAGTGAGGTGAGGTGAGGGAGGTAGGTGAGGTGAGGTGAGTGAGGTGAGGTGATGTGAGTGAGGTGGGGTGAAGTGAGGGAGATGAGGGAGGTGAGTTGAGGGTGGTGAGGTGTGGGAGGTGAGGGAGGTGAGGTGACGGATGTGAGGTGAGGTGTGGTGTGGGAGGTGAGGTGAGGGATGTGAGGGAGGTGAGGGAGGTGACGTAAGTGAGGTGAAGGAGGTGAGGTGAGGGAGGTGAGGGAGGTGAGGTGAGTTCAGTTGACGGAGGTGACGTGATGTGAGATGAGGGAGGTGAGGTGTGGTGACGGAGCTGAGGTGAGGTAGGTTATGTAGGTGAGGTGAGGGAGGTGAGGTGATGGAGGTGAGGTGAGGAAGGTGAAGCAAGAGAGGTGAGGGAAGTGAGGGAGGTAAGCTAAGGGAGGTGAGTTGAGTTTAGGGAGGTGAGGAGAGGTGTGGGAGATGAGGGAGGTGAGGTAAGGGATGTGAGGTGAGGTGAGGGAGGTGAGGTGATGTGAGGGAGGTGAGGTGAGGTGAGGGAGGTGAGGAGAATGAGGTGAGGGAGGTGAGGGCGGTGAGGTGAGAAAGGTGAGGGAGGGGAGGTGAGGGGAGGGAGGGGAGGGGAGGGAGGGGGGAGGAGAAGACTGGAGAGAGGAGGGGGGAGGGGAGGGGATAGAACCGGCATCTAATAGGTATGCACGTTTATAAAAGTTTAAGTAAATTTCCTCTAGATCTCAAGATTCACAATATTTTAGAGGGGAGGGAGGGGGGAGGAGAAGACTGGAGAGAGGAGAGGAAGGGGGAGGGGATAGAACCGGCATCTAATAGGTATGCACGTTTATAAAAGTTTAAGTAAATTTCCTCTAGATCTCAAGATTCAGCTGACAATATTTTCCCTTAATCACTCAAGGCAACTCACCCACCAGCACCCAGTGATTCCAGGAAAGCCACACTCGTTCATTTATAAATGTTGATGAGGACTACTGACAAGTAGGTGATGGCCATTCTTAAGAGCTATATGCATTTGAGGGTTTGATTACTTAATCAAATAATTTTATACATTTTAAGTGCTGGTTCACTTATTCAAAAGTGTTAGTAAGTACAAAAATGGCTAAAGCATATGAGAACTTTGAGACCCCATAGACAAAACCCTAATAAAATAGAGACAACATGGAATAATCCAAGGCTTTCCAATTGGCAGGCCACTGCCAAGGGTACAGGTGTGCTAATAGGAAACAGGTGATCTGAGATAGTGCTCTCTCTCTCTCTCTCTCTCTCTCTCTCTCTCTCTCTCGCTCTCGCTCTCGCTCTCGCTCTCGCTCTCAGCCTCAGGGCTCCGGGAGCAAGTAGCCTTGCCTGTTTACCCCAGTGTGCAAAAACAGTATCATTTTCTACGCATAAAAAGAAGGGGAAAGAACCAAAAGAGACTATGAAACAACAGCAATGAATATGGAGAGAGAATGTTGATGAGAAGAATGATTTGAAACAGAAGAGGAAAATAAAGGCATTGAAAAACAGGTCACAAATAGTTATAGAGATGTAGTCAATTCAAAAGAACACAATAATTAGAAACAAGAGTTACAGTTGTGAGCATTTCCAGGCAAGATACTATGGTTAAGACTTAAACAGGCAAAGAAATACATTAAATGCTCTAACGATGGTAGTGACTGAAACAACCACTTTATTATAAAAGTCTGCTTCTGGGATACCACAGGAAAGTAAATAAATATTTTGTTTTGTTTTGTTGTATTTTTCTTAAAGCTATACAACTCAAAATTGCATTTTCCCTTCAGTGTACGCTAAAATGAAATATCCCATTGAACACAGTCACTCAGGTTTTAAATACACAACTGGTTTTAAAATGCATAACTTTTCATTGGTAACTATAAATATCTGAGTACAAATATATATGCTATTCCACGAACTAATAATTAGTAGTATTTCCTGTTTCAGTGAGTTTAAAATTCAAAATTTAGTACTTGGTGCACTAACAAAAACAAAGATTGGCTAAGTTACAAAGTTTTATTTAAACTTAACTTAGATAATCATATGAAGATTGTTTCTTATTAATATTCAATCCAAACTTAAGTGATAAAATCCCTTTGAGAATGCTCACAATGGTTTGAAATCAAAGTACCTTATTCACTTTCAAAACTTTTTATTCAATCCCAAACGTAGGGAAAATCTTACAACTAAACCTAGAAATTATTTTTACTTTTAAGGCACAGCCAGTCACGACATATTGTTATTATAATTATTTGAGGAATTCTATGGTTTAGGAATGTTTGTCAAAGTTACTTTTCTGTTATCTCTACAGAAAATAAAATTAATTCAATAATAATCCCACAAACCAGAGACAATTACTCCTAACATTCTAATATATTCTTATAGACATTTTTCTTACATGTTATTTTTATTTTTTTACATAATTCTATATTTTTGTATCATGCTTCCTAACCTAATATTATATTTTAAGCATTTCTTATCTTCCTGATATTTCAATCACATTATTTGTAACAGTTACATATTACTCCATTGTATAACTACATTATAATTTATTCCAGCAGTGTTAACTATTGTTAAACATTTAAGTCATTTGCAAAATTTTATTACTAGAAACAATACAGACTTCCCTGGTCAAACATTAAAATGTGCAACAATGTACAACCAAAAAAATCAAAATAAAAAACTATTTTAATATATAGCCAAGTAAGAGAAAACTAAAAGTCTTAAGGATAAGTAAGAGATTAAACCACTCATCAGGGGTATTAGAATCAGATAGGCCATGGGTGCTGGAGGCTGCAATTTAAGGAAGTTAGGAAACAGGAGACGAGATGTCACACCCATGAGAGTCAGTCTGCATATAACTGGGAGCACGAAGGACTGTGCATTCTATTCTACAAGCTCCGGTTGCCAGCCTTGGAAAGCTATAAAGAAACTGAGCATGTACATAGGGATAAGGTGGAGAAAGAAACACCTGTAGGAAAGCAGAGCACCAAACCAGTGCCATGGGTAAGAGGGTCATATTCCCTGGGTATGGAAATCCCAACATGAGAAACTAATAGAACTGTCTGTCCAAATCAGTAAAACTCATAAATCCCTGGAAGAGGCAAGTACAAAATCATTCCACAGGAATGACTCCACAGAGACAATTCCAAAACCCAGGATACTGGGACTTCTGTGGTAAACAACCCTTACTGAAGAACTGCTCACAGTAAAAAACTGTAAGCCCTAAACAAAAGTGAGCTACACTGAAGCAGAGTGAGTAGATGCAACTAATGGAATCATTTGAACCCTAAGAACTGAAGATAATAGAGCAGTCCAAAAGAAACCTGCAAATAAATATGAAAGTAAATTTCAAATGATCAAAGAAATAAAGAACAGAATCTCAATGTCAAGAACAGAGAACAGAATCTCAATGTCAAGATTAGATGTACAAATGTGATTTTAAAAGAAGAAATTCTATAAATAAAAATATGTGATCAACATAATTTTTTAAATTTAAATGTTTTAATTCAAAAGCCATTAAGTGGAGTTGAGTATGATGGTGTCCATGCAAGGTCAATAAGTGGGGGACAAAGATGCAATGAGAAATGGGCCACATACAGGTAGGACTGATGCAATAAATTTATCTAGGATAATGGAAGTCAGTTTCCTCATGTTAGAGAAACGAGTGGCAAATACAAAAAGATAAAAAATAAAGTGGATTGGAACTGAAGGTACTAGGGGAACTCATGGGTGTCAATATAGATGGTTTGGGAAGTAAATACAGAAGTATATATATGTTTATGTATTTATGTGTATGTATCTAGATAGATACATACAGAAGGAGAGAGAGATAATGTGAGAGCGATTTGAGCATAACAGCAACAATGCCACCTAACACTCAGGTCTTACTTTCGAAATAACCACTCTCCGCTAAAAGGAACCACAGGGCTCCTTGGAGAAAGGCTGCTTCCTGAGCTAGGGTAAGGAAAGTATAAGGTGAGCCTGAAACATCTTTGGGCCAAAAAGTAATAAAATGCTCAGGGAATCATGGGTAAATATCAAAGACACAGACATCAGTGTAAAGGGATTCCCAGCCAATTTTTGGAAAATTTGAGCATCAAAATAAATAATTATTTCAGTGGATTATAATCCATTGAATAAAACAGAAAACAGAAATTCATGAGTCCATACTGATATCTAAACATGGAGAAAAGAAAGCTTTTCCTTACAGCAGACTACCAGTGAATAAATGGAAACAGAATAAAGAAATCAGGAAATCACAATTTGACAACCATCAGAGAAATAATTAATTCAGCCAAGAAACACCAACGGATGCTAGAGCTACTTGGTGAAAGTTTAATGAGAAATGGGATATATAGTTAGTTTCAAAGTACTTCTTCTTAAAATCCTTATTAATTACAAAGGGATAAAGAGCATGTTTACTGTGGAGAATCCTGACAGATACCACTTTAATCATGGTTATGATGATCAGGGATGGGACAAATCAAAACCATGTGCCACCTGATAGGATGCAATGAGAAGAATATGGTATCACTTCTGTAATATTCCTATCAAAATACACAAGCTGAATCTAACCATGAGGAGATATCAGAGATATGAAAACTGAGGGGCATTCTACAAAATAACTGGGCTGTAATCTTTAAAAGCTTCAACATGAAAGTCAATGAAGACTGAGGAACTGTTCCAGACCAAAGGAGCCTAAAGAGACAGCTACACACAATGCATAATTCTGTGCTAAATCCTTTTACTAAAAAGGGAAATGTTGAGACAACTGGGAAAACCTAAATGGAGTCTAATTAGATGGTAATGTAATGTACCAGTGTACCAATGGTACACTGGTACATTACAATGTACCAATGTTCACCTGTAATGTACCAGTGTTAACTTCCTGATTCTGATGATTGTAGTTACGTAGAATTTCTCTGTTTATAAGAATTACACACTAAAAGCAAGAAAAACTACAATCCTGCAGCCTGTGGAACAAAAAACACATTCACAGAAAGATAGACAAGATGAAAAGGCAGAGGGCTATGTACCAGATGAAGGAACAACATAAAACCCCAGAAAAACAACTAAATGAAGTGGAGATAGGCAACCTTCCAGAAGAAGAATTCAGAATAATAGTGAAGATGATCCAGGACCTCGGAAAAAGACTGGAAGCAAAGATCAAGAAGATGCAAGAAATGTTTAACAAAGACCTAGAAGCATTAGAGAACAAACAAACAGAGATGAACAATACAATAACTGAAATGAAAACTACACTAGAAGGAATCAATAGCAGAATAACTGAGGCAGAAGAACGGATAAGTGACCTGGAAGACAGATTGGTGGAATTCACTGCTGTGGAACAATCTAAAGAAAAAAGAATGAAAAGATATGAAGACAGCCTAAGAGACCTCTGGGACAACATTAAATGGAAAAACATTCACATTATAGGGGTCCTGGAAGGACAAGAGACAGAGGAAGGACCAGAGAAAATATTTGAAGAGATTATAGTCGAAAACTTCCCTAACATGGGAAAGGAAATAGCCACCCAAGTGGAAGAAGCACAGAGAGTCCCACATTGGATAAACCCAAGTGAAACACGCCAAGACACATAGTAATCAAACTGGCAAAAATTAAAGACAAAGTATTAAAAGCAGCAAGGGAACAATGACAAATAACGTACAAAGGAACTCCCATAAGGTTAACAGCTGATTTCTCAGCAGAAACTCTACAAGCCAGAAGGGAGTGGCATGATATACTTAAAGTGGTGAAAGAAAAGAACCTACAACCAAGATTACTCTACCCGGCAAGGATCTCATTCAGATTCGATGGGGAAATCAAAAGCTTTACAGACAAGCAAAAGCTAAGACAATTCAGCA
Organism: Lipotes vexillifer; assembly: GCF_000442215.2. NCBI lineage: Eukaryota > Metazoa > Chordata > Mammalia > Artiodactyla > Lipotidae > Lipotes > Lipotes vexillifer. Next base: position 3,438,945 of record NW_006799025.1, on the reverse strand, counting down.
CCACCAAACCAGCTCTACAACAAATGCTAAAGGAACTTCTCTAAGTGGGAAACACAAGAGAAGAAAAGGACCTACAAAAACAAACCCAAAACAATTAAGAAAATGGTAATAGGAACATACATATCGATAATTACCCTAAATGTGAATGGATTAAATGCTCCAACCAAAAGACACAGGCTTGCTGAATGGACACAAAAACAAGACCCATATATGTACTGTCTACAAGAGACCCACTTCAAACCTAGGGACACATTCAGACGGAAAGTGAGGGGTTGGAAATCAAAAGAAAGCTGCAGGGCTTCCCTGGTGGCGCAGTGGTTGAGAGTCCACCTGCCGATTCAGAGGACACAGGTTTGTGCCCCGGTCCGGGAAGATCCCACATGCCGCGGAGCCGCTGGGCCCGTGAGCCATGGCCACTGAGCCTGCGCGTCCGGAGCCTGTGCTCCGCAACGGGAGAGGCCACAACAGTGAGAGGCCCGCGTACCGCCAAAAAAAAAAAAAGAAAAAAAAGCTGCAGTAGCAATACTCATATCAGATGAAATAGACTTTAAAATAAAGAATGTTACAAGAGACAAGGAAGGACACTACATAATGATCAGGAGATCAATCCAAGAAGAAGCTATAACAATTATAAATATATATGCACCCAAAATAGGAGCACCTCAATACATAAGGCAACTGCTAACATCCATAAAAGAGAAAATCAACAGTAACACAATAACACAATAACACCTCACTTACACCAATGAACAGATCATACAAAATGAAAGTAAATAAGGAAACAGAAGCTTTAAATGACACAATAGACCAGATAGATTTAATTGATACTTATAGGACATTCCATCCAAAAACAGCAGATTGCGCTTTCTTCACAAGTGCAAATGGAACATTATCCAGGATAGATCACATCTTGGGTCACAAATCAAGCCTCAGTAACTTTAAGAAAATTGAAATCATATCAAGCATCTTTTCTGACCACAACGCTATGAGATTAGAAATCAATTACAGGGAAAAAAACGTAAAAAGCACAAACACATGGAGGCTAAACAATACGTTACTAAATAACCAAGAGATAGTGAAGAAATCAAAGAGGAAATCAAAAATACCTAGAGACAAATGACAATGAAAACACAATGATCCAAAACCTATGGGATGCAGCAAAAGCAGTTCTAAGAGGGAATTTTATAGCTATACAAGCCTACCTCAAGAAACAACAAAAATCTCAGATAAACAACCTAAACTTACACCTAAAGGAACTAGAGAAAGAAGAACAAACAAAACCCAAAGGTAGTAGAAGGAAAGAAATCATAAAGATCAGAGCAGAAATAAATGAAATAGAAACAAGGAAAACAATAGCAAAGATCAATAAAAGCTGGCTCTTTGAGAAGATAAACAAAATTGGTAAACTATTAGCCAGACTCATCAAAAAAAAGAGAGGACTCAAATAAATAAAATTAGAAATAAAAATGGAGAACTTACGACAGACACTGCAGAAATACAAAGCATTCTAAGAGACTACTACAAGCAACTGTATGCCAATAAAATGGAAAACCTGGAAGAAATGGACAAATTCTTAGAAAGGTATAACCTTCCAAGACTGAACCAGAAAGAAAAAGAAAATATGAATAGACCAATCACAAGTAATCAAATTGGAAGTGTGATTAAAAATCTTTCAACAGGGGCTTCCCTGGTGGCGCAGTGGTTGAGAGTCCGCCTGCCGATGCAGGGGACACGGGTTCATGCCCCGGTCTGGGAAGATCCCACATGCCGCGGAGCCGCTGGGCCCGTGAGCCATGGCCACTGAGCCTGCGCGTCCGGAGCCTGTGCTCCGCAACGAGAGAGGCCACAACAGTGAGAGGCCCGCGTACAGCAAAAAAAAAAAAAAAAATCTTCCAACAAACAGAAGTCCAGGACCAGATGGCTTCACAGGCGAATTCTATCAAACATTTGGAGAAGAGCTAACACCTATCTTTCTCAAACTCTTCCAAAAAAATGCGGAGGAAGGAACATTCCCAAACTCATTCCATGAGGCCACCATCACCCTGATACCAAAACCAGACAAAGATACAACAAAAAAAGAAAATTACAGATCAATATCACTGATGAACATAGATGCAAAAATCCTCAGCAAAATACTAGCAAACAGAATCCAACAACACATTAAAAGGATCTTATACCATGAACAAGTGGGATTTATCCCAGGGATGCAAAGATTCTTCAATATATGCAAATCAATCAATGTGATACACCATATTAACAAACTGAAGAATAAAAACCGTATGATCATCTCAATAGATGCAGAAAAAGCTCTTGACAAAATTCAACACCCATTTATGATAAAAACTCTCCAGAAAGTGGGCATAGAGGGAAACTACCTCAACATAATAAAGGCCATATATGACAAACCCACAGCAAACATCATTCTCAATGGTGAAAAACTGAAAGCATTGCCTCTAAGATTTGGAAAAAGACAAGGAAGTCCACTCTCACCGCTATTATTCAACATAGTTTTGGAAGTCCTAGCCTCAGCTATCAGAGAAGAAAAAGTAATAAAAGGAAATCAAATTGGAAAAGAAGATGTAAAACCGTCACTGTTTGCAGATGACATGGTACTATACATAGAGAATCCTAAAGATGTCACCAGGAAACTACTAGAGCTAATCAATGAATCTGGTAACACTGCAGGATACAAAATTAATGCACAGAAATCTCTTGCATTCCTATACACTAATGATGAAAAATCTGAAAGAGAAGTTAAGGAAACACTCCCATTTTTCATTGCAAAAAAAGAATAAAATACCTAGGAATAAACCTACCTAGGGAGACAAAAGACCTGTATGCAGAAAACTGTAGGACGCTGGTGAAAGAAATTAAAGATGATAACAACAGATGGAGAGATATACCATGTTCTTGGATTGGAAGAATCAATATTGTGAAAATGACTATACTACCCAAAGCAATCTACAGATTCAATGTAATCCCTATCAAATTACCAATGGCATTTTTTACGGAACTAGAACAAAAAATCCTAAAATTTGTAAGGAGACACAAAAGACCCCGAATAGCCAAAGCAGTCTTGAGGGAAAAAAACGGAGCTGGAGGAATCAGACTCCCTGACTTCAGACTATAGTATAAAGCTACAGTAATCAAGACAATATGGTACTGGCACAAAAACAGAAACAGAGATCAATGGAACAAGATAGAAAGTCCAGAGATAAACCAACGCACCTGTGGTCAACTAATCTATGGCAAAGGATGCAAGGATATACAATGGAGAGAAGACAGTCTCTTCAATAATTGGTGCTGGGAAAACTGGAGAGCTACATCTAAAAGAATGAAATTAGAACACTCCCTAACACCATACACAAAAATAAACTCAAAATGGATTAGAGACCTAAATGTAAGACCAGATACTATAAAACTCTTAGAGGAAAACATAGGAAGAACACTCTTTGACATAAATCACAGCAAGATCTTTTTTGATCCACCTCCTAGAGTAATGGAAATAAAAACAAAAATAAACAAATGGGACCTAATAAAACTTCAAAGCTTTTGCACAGCAAAGGAAACCATAAACAAGATGAAAAGACAACCCTCAGAATGGGAGAAAATGTTTGCAAATGAATCAACAGACGAAGGGTAATCTCCAAAATATATAAACAGCTCATGCAGCTCAATATAAAAAAAACAAACAACCCAATCAAAAAATGGGCAGAAGACCTAAATAGACATTTCTCCAAAGAAGACATACAGATGACCAAGAAGCACATGAAAAGCTGCTCAACATTAATTATTAGAGAAATGCAAATCAAAACTACAATGAGGTATCACCTCACACCAATTAGAATGGGCATCATCAGAAAATCTACAAACAACAAATGCTAGAGAGGGTGTGGAGAAAAGGGAACCCTCTTGTGCTGTTGGTGGGAATGTAAATTGATATAGCCACTATGGAGAACAGTATGGAGGTTCCTTAAAAAACTAAAAATAGAATTACCATATGATCCAGCAATACCACTACTAGGCATATACTCAGAGAAAACCATAATTGTAAAGGACACATGCACCCCAATGTTCATTGCAGCACTGTTTACAATAGCCAGGTCATGGAAGCAACCTAAATGCCCATCGACTGACAAATGGATAAAGAAGATGTGGTACATATATACAGTGGAATATTAGCCATAAAAAGGAACGAAACTGGGTCATTTGTTGAGATGTGGATAGATCTAGAGACTGTCATACGGAGTGAGGTAAGTCAGAAAGAGAAAAACAGATATAGTATATTAACGCATATATGTGGAACCTAGAAAAATGGTACAGATGAACCGGTTTGCAGGGCAGAAATTGAGACACAGATGTAGAGAACAAACGTATGGACACCAAGCGGGGAAAGCGGTGTGGTGGTGGTGGTGGTGTGATGAACTGGGCGATTGGGATTGCCAGGTATACACTGATGTGTATAAAATTGATGACTAATAAGAACCTGCTGTATAAAAAAATAAATTAAAAAAAAGAATTACACACTAGAGTAATCAGAAGTGATAGGGCATCACATCGGCCACTTACTCTTAAATATGTCAGGAAGAAAAGTTCTTCATCCTATTCTTACAACTTTTCTCTAGGTTTGAAATTATTTCAAGTTAAAAGAATAAAAATGTCAAGCAGTAGAGCAGGCATAGCTAACAGTGAATTATTTGGAACCTAGAACAGAAATGATTTTAAAACAAGGGGACTGCCCAGTAGAAACTAACACAACATTGTAAAGCAACTATACTCTGATCAAAAATAAATAAATAAATAAAAATTTTAAAAATAAAACAAGGGGATTAAAATATGGGACAAAAACTAAGAAAATGAGTGGGAGATTTCAGAATTAAGGATTTGCAAGGGCCTTACATTGGTTCACAGGAGGATATAGATGTACTGTTTAACGTTAGAATTTAAGAAGGCATATAGAAATTTAAAGGTAACATAAGGTAGATACAGAATTAAAAACTTCCAAATTAGTAGAGAAAAATGAGAAATAACAAAAATATGATCAATCTTATAGAAAGCTGGATAAAGAATAAAACCATAGAAACTGAGTAAGTGTGATTAAAAGAAAGTTATCAATACTATAATAAACATTCTTGGATATAACCTTCTTTATATATATTCAATAATCATACCCTTAGAATTCCCTAGAAATGGAATCACTGTGTTAAAATTTATGTCCACAATTTTACTATAGATGCAATAAGTTTTGATACATCAACAAGTAAACTAAGGTTTTATTTTACAAACTACCAGTTTTTAATAAAAAGTTTTAACTGCATATCTCTTAAACTTCACTTTGCCATGATCCACCCTGTTGATGATATCCCAGCCACACTATTTTTCTACCTGCTCCCAGAACATGGCAAGCTCTTTCTCACCTTAGGGCCTTGCAGATGCTGTTCCCTCTGTCTGGATGGCCTCCCACTTTCCCTCACAGCCCACGATCAACACGTTCCCTTTGGTCTTCCCACCATTTCCACCTTCCCAGAGAAGTCCTCCCCTAATTCTCCTTTAGCCCTTCCTAGGAGATCATCTCCCAGGGAATCCACAGACACATTCTGCAGAAAACTTTCCACAACTTTCTCTCCTAAAACTGAGGAGTGCAGTGTCACCTTCTTATATTAAGTTTTCTAGAGCAGTCTTTCTCTTTTGACACACTGTATTCAATTTTTTTCTTTCATAAATCAAGCTGCTAAGTGCTAATAAAACATGTAATAAAAAGGTAAATGGCCTCTATTAATCTTAAGTACTGCCGCCTGTAATATGATTTTTAAAGCTATATTCTCAAATTATATAACCCCCGTGGGGCTGAATGTCAATGTCTTTCGTACATAAGAAAGCCTCATTGTGGCTGTCATGTAACTTATGCCAAATCTGTTTTCTTCTCAAAAAGAAAAAAAAAAGAAACCTCGTTATAAGAGACTTCTGTGAACTTAATGCTAGTGAAAGGAGTCACACTAACAGCTCATGACCTTGGCTAAACCACAGGAGAAACACCCTCTTAGATCACTGATATGCCTCACTTGCACTTCAACAAATCCAGTTTCCCTATTAACAACTATCAAATACTGGTGAAAGTTTTTGTCATTTTAGTTTTTTCCATTGCCAGTAGGAAATGACTTGGACTACCGCAAGGCGACTGGCTTTAAGGGTCTGGTGATGGCCGCCAGGAATGAGCTGGTGAATTATTAATGTTACTAGACCTGTCTGTAGCATTTAGGATTTTGTGTTTTGCAATCCCTTTTCTTAGTCATAACTCACAGATTTGTGAAAGAGGCAGCTCCTGTCATTTTTGCTTTGCAATTTGGATGCTGATCCATGGAAAGGTTAAATACCGTTTCCAAGGTCACCAAGAGCTTTCCTGACAGAGCCTACTTAAGCATTCATTGCTGCTGACATAGGGCTCTGGGGAGAAGGAAAGAGACAAGGTGAGGAAAAGCCCTAGGCTGAGATGAGAATGCTACACCATAAGCACATCCTGGAGATAGCCTTTCTCATAAACTACTAAAGACAACTACACCAGGAAATATCCGATTTTGTCCAATTCTTGCTAATATTAAATAACGTTATCCTTGGAATTCCTGGGAACAGCAAAGCTATAAACTGAAATAGAATGGGAAGGGGATGAAAGAGAGTATGTTAACTTTTTTAACACCTCCAAGATATACTATTTATTTCCTACTTATATCATGTTGATGCTAATACATGTAGCTTATTTTTACAAACACTAACGTAGTCTGTCGTATGCACTGAAAGCATTAATTTTTCTGTCTAAGGGTCACAATAGGATCTTAGTCTCAAAGGAACACTCTCATTACTGAGCGTAGCACACTGTCTTCAGAAAAGTTAAGTGGCTCCTCCAACATCACACACCCTGTCCCCAAGCCATGCTATCTCCCTCTGGCCTTCCTCTGATAGACACTACTGATACCCTCAAATATGTAGAAAACAACATCCGTGAGGACATTTTAATTGGGGGGAGGCCATGAGTGGAGGGAATCAATTAGCAACAAGAGCTACTAATCAACTGGATTTGGATGAAATACTGAAAATACTCCAGAATCACATGATCTGAAGACCTTTAAGAAGAGGAACTCACCATTGCTCAGTAATCATCAATCCTTATTTACTGCTTATCCTAAGAACATAGACAAAGAGTTGGAAACCCAGATGAGCTCTGGAAGCAGGCTGTGCCTCCAATCCTAGCCTCTTACTCCCCATAATCACTAGTTTAATCAGACTACCTTGTGCACATAGAAGGGTGCATTTATGGCTATTTCTCACAGAAAGCAAAGTAACAGCATAAGAATCAAATCTCTAGTCTTTTCTCTGTTTATTCCAAATACAAATTTATTTCCATCACGCTGTGGTTCATCAATACATTTGATCATAAAATCTTGGCAGCTCTTGGGAGTTCATGTTGTCTAACCTGGAGGAGAATGGATGCCAAGGCAGGGCCTAGAGCAACTAAACGGAACTGGACCTTCCACAAATTTCCTTCATTCACACCATCCTCTAAGCAGAGTCCAAGCACGGCCCTCTTACTCCTGCCTTCAGCAGCAAACCAAAGACTTTTCACTGTGGGATTTGGAGGTTTGGTTTGTTTTCCCTTAGCCCTGTGACCATGACTTTTCTAGTGTGTGAGCGAGTGCACTGTCTCTCTGCCGAGCTCCCCAATTGGTCCCCATAGAACAGACTTGGTGCCCAAGGCAACATAGCTAGGCAGGCCACAAAGTCTCCAGAATGAGAAAATGTTGGAAGCTGATAATATATTCAGCTGAGCATTCTTCTTGGCAGTGTGAGCGAGAGCCTGATTTAGGACCTTAAAAGCTAAGTGGCAACAACAAATGAGCACTGGCCTGGAAAATCTACTTCCTTTTAGGCAAGATAAGGCCACTTTCATGGAATCATTCAGCTCTACATCCCTTGTGTGTAATCCAAACCTCTTTGCATCTCTGACTGCATCCCAGTACCTGAGGGTCAAGTATCCCACTGAGAGCTTGGAGAGAGAAGCCAAAAAGATCTGGAGCTGATACGGGTGACTGTAGAGCACAGATGGTCAGTTACCGACGTAATCTGTGTATCTGGGAGGCATGTGCTGTAAGGAGGCAGCTGCTAAACCAAATGAATAAAGCCGCAGATTTTAAGAAGAGAGGGTGGATTGGAAAAGGATAAAAGTTTTCAATGTATGCAGCTGTGGATTTTCCCAAAGTGCAACCCTATGGAAGTCAGAGGGATGTTCCATTTTACTGTGTGGTCGGCGGAGCGGGGTAGGGGGAGGTGGGAGTAATCATTTTGCAAGCTCACCTTTAACTCTCTCATTCCATTGTTTTTCCTGGTATGCTAGAATGTGTTATATTACCTTGGTTGTCTGTGCTCTGGGATAAGATAGTAGGTCCACATTTAAAAGAAGGTATTGGCCTGCCATTTTCCTATGGAGGGAGAGCAGGGAATGCTTTTACTCCATTTATTGGTCACTTAGACGTGTGGCTTAATCTGTACGGCTGAATAAATTCTGAATTTTCTATCCATGGTGTAACTCATAATGTTAGTGGAAAATGAGCCACCATTACTTTGTTCTGGCAATGTAAGCAGCACTGAATTCTAATTTTGTTTCTCTATCTAAGCCCCAGAATGGAAACTGCCAAGGTCAATTCATTTTGATAAATCAACTGTTTCAGATGGCCATCTATGCTGAACTACAGCTGCTGTTCTTTTTTTTTTTCCCTAACAAAATGATTATGAAGCAAGCATGTTCCAACTATTACATTGTTTTACTGAACTAATGAATTGCTCTGGGAAGACTGCTATGAAGACTTTTGATCAATTATCGTATACAAACTAGTTAAAAGGAAATACATCATAATTAGGCTAACAAAGCTGCTGTGATGCCACCTCTCCTTATGAATGAATTCCTTTGAGACCAAGTGGGCACATAGGGGTACCTGTGTGTGTTTTTTCTGTTTATGGATTTTCATACTTTATGATAGATTAACCAACACTGGCTCACAACTGCTCTCTGTCCAGGGTTTAATGGAGGAAAAAAATACCTTTTGGTCTCTTTAAAAAATCTTCTCCTAGATGTGTGAGAGGAATAAGCATATGGTCTCCAGCAATACTACTGAGAACATGCACCTAGATCAAAATGAGGAAACACATTTCAGCTGTCACCACCATGTCATTACAGCCCCTCCTCAACTGCATTTATGTTGCCAACAAGAATCCTCACCAGATCAAAATGCTTGGAATCAGGCCCAAGACAGCTGTAGCCTAGATAAAGAAAACCAAGTGATTTTCAGTCTCCTGGATACCAAGAAACGGGATATGTCATCATGGCCAGTTAGTGATATTATTCTACACTTCAGTACTGCTCATCTGAGTGTGACACTCAGTATAGTCCTTGGACCATCATTGTTTGTTACAGTTTAAAAAGGAAAGGATTCCATTTACTTTGAAGCCTTTTACTGCAAAGTTGGGAACTCAGCAAGTGATGCAGAGAAAACTTCAGGAGTCCATACAAAGAACCAACCATCCAATCAACTACAATGCCCTTTATTCTAATAATTTTATTGTTCAAAAACTGAGGAGAAATTGGCATGTATACAGATTTTAGATTGGAGAGTACCAAATGACATATGGAGTGTGACTCTGGATTTATTAGAATTTGACCTTATATATTACTTAAAAGGGAGAAAATGACTACATGAAGGAAAGGTCATCAGTCAAACCTCTGGGCATTGAGAAGTCTGGGCACTGAGGAGAAATTAATCCTTTTATAGCTACCCATATTTAAAGACACTGTTAGCATTATGCTCTGTGAGATGAAATTTAATGAATTAAAATTTTGCAGGTCAGATATGAATGTGGGCAAGATCAAAGTCATTTGCACTTTATGCCCAAACAAATAGAAGAGAGTCTCTGGAACTCAGGGGTAGTACAGTTCTTAGGAAGAATCCATGTACCATCTTCCCCTGTTCCACGAAAGAAGCCAAAAGGAGTCCGTTTAACGGGCCTCCATTTTCCCTGGTGAGTGACCTTGCTCTTGTCTGAGGGGCTCTCCCCCACGAACTCGAGCCTCCTCGTTCATAAAGCTTCTTGTTACTCTAAGCTCTTCCTCCCCTCTGTAATCAACCCTCACTTTCCCTGAAATAAAGATAATAACACCATGTAGGAGATAATTTGAAAAAGTGTGGTATCCTTGGAAGACTAATGTTAAAAGAGTCCAATCACTAGTAACTTAAGAGTTCTCCCCCAACTGTTCTCATATCACAGGACACATAAAGCTAATATCTGTACAGACAAGGCTGTCTGAGGTCAGGCAACCTGCCTGGGGTTGCTCCAGCTACAAACTGCCACCCTGAGGACCGAGAGCATAAATATCTCAGACATACTGTAAGCTATTCATGTGGGAAGCTTTACTGTTCAGCAGAGGATCTTAACCTTTTTTGTGCCATTGACCCCTTTAGTATCTGGTGACGCCTATGGATCCCTTCTCAGAATAATATTTTTAAATGCATAAAATAAAATTCATAAGATTAAAAAGAAAACTGATTATACTGAAACAGTTTAAAATATTTAAAAACCAAATATAGTATATGTAGTATAGTATATGTGCTTTTTTTTTTTTTTTTTTTTTTTAATAGTGGCGTGTTATTTTCATAACCCCTTTTTAAATGAAAGCATCACGTAAAGTTCTGGCCG
>NW_006799025.1:3418308-3426261 GCF_000442215.2 Lipotes vexillifer | reverse complement strand
AAAAAAAAAAAAAAAAAAAAAAAAAAAAAAAAACACAAAAATAGACAATCTATGGTAAGTTGTTAGTACTGAGCCTGGCACAGAGGAAGGTCTTCATAAATAATACAGTGATGGTCTTTAACTAATCCATCCAACTGGTCAGATAATATTTCAAACTAGGGGGAGGAAGAACAGTTGAATTTTGTATACTGTGGAATGCCTTTTACCTGTTTAGGAATCTATTTGTTCTCCTTGTATTTTGTGAAACATATACCAATGGTGTGCCAATGCTGTACCATTTTTTACAAACCAAAGTTGTTAGAAGTATAATTTTAACTTCAAGTGTAAACAGCTCATATTATGCCCGGGACTAAGTCCTCTGCCTTGATACAACATAAAGAAAACTCACATCTGCCTAGACAGAGAGAGAGGACAGCTATAGCATTGCTTCTATTCGGGAGAACAAATAAAAATTTTGTGATTTCTGTACTCTGAAATCCAAAGTACACTGGCTTAGCCTGGGGATTTCCAAAATAATAATTTTTTTTTAAGTAACAATGATCTTTAAAACTAGGAAAATGATTACAAATCCATCTCTTTTATTCAGTCCATTCAAATATAATATCTATAAAAGCTTTGTGTTGTATTAATCCCTTACCATTTCCTCTCTCTGCTTGGTCTTTTCATTTATTCATTTCCCATTAATCGTAAAATTGAAATAAAAAGAGAATGAATTTTTTAAAGTCACTTTCCATTCTGGAGCTTGGCTAATTTCTTCTAAGTGCACTTTAGTGCTGTTTAATTTGTACCTAGGGGTAGCACACTGTTACTGCACTATTCGCTTATTCCTCCAGATAAAAGCAATTAGCGGGGCTAGCCAAACCCTCCACCTGGCCACCATCCGCATATGCATAATACCAGGAGAAAACAGGAGGCTGAGTGTTCCTTAGGGCATGCTTCCTTGGATAGTCAAAATCCCCACTTTCTCCTGTGGGCCTGTGGTAGTGAAGGCATATTTATGGAACTCAGATCATCTCTGATCTAATCCCGGCAGACAATAAACATAGGTTGTATTCCTATTCTGATAGTTCAAAACCAAACACAGTTTTTCCTACTTAAAAGCTATTGCACTGGGCTTCCCTTGTGGCGCGGTGGTTGAGAGTCCGCCTGCCAATGCAGGGGACACGGGTTCATGCCCCGGTCCGGGAAGATCCCACCCGCCGGGGAGCGGCTGGGCCCGTGAGCCATGGCCGCTGAGCCTGCGCGTCTGGAGCCTGTGCTCCGCAACGGGAGAGGCCGCAACAGTGAGAGGCCCGAGTACCGCAAAAAAAAAAAAAGCTATTGCACTAACAAATAGAGAATCTTTAAATTGCACTTACTAATTTGGCGCTGGTTGATACTTCTGGGTGTGTGTGTGTGTGTGTGTGTTTAATACCACCAAGCAATCTTCTGTGACACCAGCTGGGTGTCCTACAATTTAACTCAATTCTAACACTATCTACCTGGAGATAGCATCAGATCCTACAGGTTAAGGGTTCAGACCCACAAGTCTTGCTCACCTCCCCCTCCACTGCTTCAAGATGCCAATCACAAGTCCAGATTATCACCTGTGTTTCTGACCGACCAGCTGTAGACCAGTGGTTCCCACCACCCAAATAATTTGCTAGAGTGGCTCAAAGAACTCAGAGAAACACTTTATTTACTAGATTACTGCTTTATTATAAAAGGATATAGCTCAGGAACAGCCAGATGGAAGAGTTGCACAGGGCAAGCTATGTGGGAAGGGGCTGGAAGCTTCCATGTTCTCTGGGTGCAGCACTCTCCCTGAATCTTCATGCTTTCACCGACCCAGAAACTCCAAACCCCGTCCTTTTGGAGTTCTGTGAAGACTTCATTACACGGGCACAATTGATTAAATCACTGGCCATCAGTGACTGATTCAACCTCCACTCCTCTTCCCTCCCCAACGGCAGGCAGGTGGGACTGAAAGTTCCAACCATCTAATTACACGGTTAGTTCTCCTGGCAACCAGCCCCCATACTTATGTGCTTTCCAAAAGTCACCTCATTAACATACACTCAGATGTGGTTGAAAGGGGTTTATTATGAAAATCAAGACACCTTTACGGCTCCTATCACTTAGGAAATTCCAAGGGTTTTAGGAGCTCTGTGCTAGGAATGGGGACAAAAAACAAATATATATTTCTTATTATAAATCACAATGTCACAATACTGGAACTCAATGTTTTGTTAATGTTATATAAGAAAAGTCTAGAGAGAAACAAGAGTGACCCTGATATGACTCATTATGGATGTCCACACTTTGGAAAATGTAGTATAGATGTTGGACTACAGTGAGATTGTCTTTGTAGGGTCACTGGACAACTCCATATCCCTATAAATTAGAATTTAATAAATTTGAAGTGTAACTTGATATACGCCTGTGTTGAAAATGATTTTTCTCTTAGATGACAGCATCATTAGTTTCTAGGCTTTCTTCCCAAAACTTAGGATAGCATTTTCTCTAGTTTATAAGAAGTTTCACTCCCTAGATGTCACCTGATGAGTGCTCATTCTGATGCAGAAAAGCTTGAATTTAAAAATTAAATCATGCTTCATCTGGAAATTAATCTGGGAATCTGGTACCCAAGAGAGCAGTCATTTTTAACCAAGGATCTATTGTGTCACACTCAACAGAAGCAAACATTAAGCATCTTGTACAAGATCAATAGTGTAAAGAAATGTGCAAGAATTTTAGATGAATAGAACACAGCACATTTTTATTCTGTGTGAAATGCTTGTAATTAATCTTGCATTTTTATTTTTGAACAATATTTATATCTTTCTCCTTAGGTTTCAACAAGAGACACAGGGTTCAGAAGGCCTCATCTTGGAGGTCTTGGAATTTTCACTTTAGAGAATGATTCTTCTTGTCCTTGGTCATGTTTTGCCTGATCTTAGAAGCTGCTCAGTACTAAATTCATAGGCGATTTAGGAAAAATGCCGACCAAGCTATTATATCAAAGAGCTGAAGGGAAGCCCCAAGGATCTTTTTTTTTTTTTTTTTTGCAGTACGTGGGCCTCTCACTGTTGTGGCCTCTCCCGTTGCAGAGCACAGCCTCCAGACGCGCAGGCTCAGCGGCCATGGCTCACGGGCCCAGCCGCTCCGCGCCATGTGGGATCTTCCCGGACCGGGGCACGAACCCGTGTCCCCTGCATCGGCAGACAGACTCTCAACCACTGCGCCACCAGGGAAGCCCCCCCAAGGATCTTTAAACCAAGTAACTCAAAGTTGCAAATTTCTTCTTCCAAAGCAAATTAACTCTTTTTCTAATTAGTTGGGAAAACCATCTGCTAAATAGTTTCTTTCTTTACTATGTACAATTTAAACTGCTGTTCACAGTTGTAATCAGGGTGCCTAGCTCAGTGTCAAGCACAGGGAAGCTGCTACAAAAATACCTGTAGAAATAATAAAAGTCTAGTTTAATGAATAGATCAATGAATGAATGAATGACCATATTATAAGTCTTATTCTATCACTACCAACTTAACTGAAATGTCCTGAGAAGTGTTATTGTTAACATTACTTTAACATTCATCATCATCACATTTTCCCTATTCATACTGTCAAAAATATGCAAATGTAGAATTGGACTCTAGATTGCTTCTGTTGTAAGAAGCCAGGGAACAGAGCAAATCAAGGTAGGGGAAATTTTCTAACCTCTTAACTTCTCTGGCAAATTAATAAACTATCTTGCATGTTGTTCTGGATTTGAAAAGGTTTTAAAACAAATAACATTTTTCCTCTTAGCCCCTTTAAGAATCAATTAAATCCCAGTTGTCAAATGTAAAATGTCCTTCAAACATAAAGGGACAAAAAAGGGAGGAGGTGAAATGATACATTCAAGGACACAGTTTTAAAGAATTAGATTGCTACATTGCCTCAGAGCAGTCTGGAAATGAAAATTGCTAGGCTTTTTGGTGGTATTAGCAGAGTAGTAAATATAATGTATGTCATTTTTATTCCAGACAGGAAGACTGGAGGTAGTTACTAGTGAATGACAGTAAATTGTACCAGATGCCAAGTAAATTTTAACAGCCTTTTAGCTGCACTTCTCATATTCACATACTCGTTAGTATTTTAATTTTTAGGTATATAACTCAAGATTTCAATACAACCCCATGTAAAAACGAAAATTGCAGGGGCTTCCCTGGTGGCACAGTGGTTGAGAGTCCGCCTGCCGATGCAGGGGACACGGGTTCGTGCCCCGGTCTGGGAAGATCCCACATGCCGCGGAGTGGCTGGGCCCGTGAGCCATGGCCACTGAGCCTGCGCGTCCGGAGCCTGTGCTTCGCAACGCGAGAGGCCACAAAAAAAAAAAAATTGCAAAGATGTCTATAGAATATCCTGCTCTTGAGACAAGAACACATAGTTTGATCAAGAAATTATTCTGTATCTACCCAAGAGAAATGAAAACATATGTCCACACAAAGACTTATATGTGAATGTTCTTATTATTCATAATAACAAAAACACCCATGAACTGGTAAATGGATAAACAAAATGTGGTCCATCTAGACAATGAAATATTATTCAGCAATAAAAAGGAATGAACTACTGATAAATACTACAACATGGATGAACCTCAAAAAACATTATGCTAAATGAAATAATCCAGGTGCAAAAGACCACTTACTATATCATTCAATTTATATGAAATGCCCGGAAAAAAATCTATGGACATAGAGAGCAGATCAGTGATTGCTTGGAACCGGGGATGGGAGCAATGATTAACTGCACAGGGGCCTGAGAGATCTATTTGGGGTGATAGAAAGATCCTAAAATTTGGATTTTGGTGATAGTTACACAGCTGTATAAATTTACATCCTCATTGGCTTCTCATCAATCCTCAGATTACATGATCTCTCGGGAGTGTGCTTTTCCACCTTAGAGTTGATGCTGTAAAGGACTGAGACTTTGAGGAATGTTGGGATGGGTGAATGTATTTTGTACCTTCACCTTTCCAAAGATCCAGACAATCAGTTCCAAGTGCCTACTGCACATTTCTACTTGGATAACACATTGGCAGTGTAGATTCATAAATTGTATTTCATCAAATCTAAATCACCATCAGTTACAAAATAAACCATTACTTTACATATCATTAAGAAGAAAAGTCACCAATTTGATTATGATATGCTATTCATTGTAAGAATCACAGCAAATTAGGACACATTAACACGGGGAGAGTCCCCTGGTGGTCCAGTGGTTAGGATGTGGCGCTTTCACTGCCATGGCCTGCTTTCAATCCCTGGTCAGGGAATTGAGATCCCAAAAGCTGCGTGGCTTGGCTGAAATTAAAAAAAAAAAAAAAAAAAAAAAAAAAAAAAAAAAAAAAAAAAAAAAAAAAAAAAAAAAAAAAAAAAAAAAAAAAAAAAAAAAAAAAAAGTGGGGAGGGGGACACTGTGCCTTGGATTCAAAGAATTGTGGGAAGGAGGTGAAGAATTTTCTCATCTGGGCTTCAGAAAGAAAGCTATTTCAAGCAGCTGGCAGAGCACAAGCAAACGCATGGGTGTCTGAAAATGCCTGGTGTGTTTGGGCAACTATGGCACCTGGAAAGACCAAAACTAACTTGAAACAGCCTGTTATCAAACAGATCTGAGCAACTAAGCAGGCTTTCAACAATCACCCATAATCCCCTACCTCTGAAATGTACTCAGCATCCACATTCAAACTCTCACTGAAGCACAATCTCACTTCAAAAGAAGATGCACCATTCACTTCAGTCTTGAAACCACCCTCTTTTAAATCACCTAGTGAGCAGTTACACATTTTTAAGAATTCTATAACTTAGAAATCAGCAAGTTACACTGGTTCTTTAGAACTCTAAATAAACACAATATACCTTTAAAACATATTCCTTAAAAAATATGTGTTCAATGTAAAATTGAAAAACATAAATAAGGAAGGATGTCTGATGCTTACACAGATTTTAACTAACTGCTAGCATTAGGTAGGCTGAAGTTCAGAATGTGCTATGGGGAAATGTCAAGGATAACAAACATCATTTAATTGGATCATGGAGACAAGAATTAACAAGAAATGGGCCCCTCTTCTTTACTTCATTTTGGGGCGGTAGTATCATAACTAAAACAGAAAGAAATTAGAAGTACTCAGCTCCTAGGTGCCCCTGCCCCAGCTTGTCTTCACCTGGAAAGGGTAGAAGGAATCAAGCCCAAGAAATATGGGGAATAGTGAGAAAGCATCCGTCTGTTTACTGCGGTCACAGGCTCTAGGCCCTAGCTGGACTGTGCATGGAACTCAAGTTCCTCTGGGGGACTCGAAGTGCTTGCAGATGTTCAGAAGAAACAAATGCCAAGGAACTTTAAAGAATTCAAGTTACCTCTAGTCAAGAAAAGCCTCCCACTCAGTAACTGCCACCCTCTTTGTAGGCAACGGCTGCTGCGTTCCAACTTGTCACATCTGAGCTTCTACTCCTCAGGCCATGTTTCAAGGTTTCTTTTGCCCTGGGAACAGTTGTTCCACTTCACCTCACAAAACCGCAGCTGCCTACAAGGCCACCAACCTCTCTGCACTGTTCAGTTCCAGAAAATAATCTATTGGAGCAAGCATCGTTTTCATGCTGGCATGTAAGTACCGCATTGTCACTGATGTTGTCCCGTGATGTAATGCTCTAATAGGTTCTTATGGATGATGATGGAGCCATAAAAGGCATGACTGATGTCTAATCTAAACATACTACACGTATACCTTCTTCTTGATTTGCCTCTCCATCTGGGTCTACAGTCTTACTAAAGTTCAGAAGCATTAGCTTGACTTGGAAGCAAGCTAATCCTACCAGTGGACCAGTGGTTCTCAACAGGACAGGTTTAGCCCCGAGGGGCAATTCAGCAAAGTCTGAAGACACTTTTAGTCGTCACAACTCAGAGGGCATAAGGGGGTTACTACTGGCATCTAATTGGTACGGTCCAGGGATGCTGCTAAACAGACTAAAATGCACAGGACAACCCCCGAACAAAGAATTACCAGACCAAAATTTCTATAATGTTAAGATTAAGAAACCCTGCAGTAGCCTAACAAAATATCATTAATTCCATGACTCTAAGCTCATTTCTCATTTGTCATGTTATTTTTGGAGTACAGAGTTACAGTACTTGCCTTCAAAGATTGAACTAGAATACGAAACTGTTCTGCATGCCTACCATGCATACATTTAAACCATATTCAGAGATCACCAGCATCAGATAAAAAAATGCATGCCAAAAACATTGTTAGCTCTTTTTTTACATTTCCAAAATACATGAAGTTATTAATATGCATAACTCATTAACAATTCATTTAATAAGTGCATGAAAGAGCAAATTCCTGACAGTTTCTATGCATCATTTTCACTTATGAACCTGTCTCTAGACTCTTTCTCATCCCCATTCAAGTCTTACCTGCCTTAAACATAATATCCCCTACCACAACCAGGAAGAATACATGGAGTCCATCTTTCATATCAGCAGATTTGAGCCACACACCTGACCCTGCAGGGCAGGAATGTACATTATATTCTGCATCTGCCTGATGCCATTATGATACTCTCTCACTGAGGTATTAATATATATAAACATTCCATTTGATGGACAAAATGCTAAGCAGAAATAAGCAAATGAATGAGTTTAAAAATGGGTATGAGTTAGAGAGTGAAAAAGAAGACTGGGAACAGAAAAAGAGAGTGAGAGAAACAGCTTTTCAGAAAAAGGAATCATCAAGGCTTATGTCAGAGATGTTGGGGATAATTACTTCAGCTACGTCCTTCTCTCAGCTTCTGAAGCGCTACCATTGTCCACAGTTTGTGACTTGGTCCTGTATTATTCTTGATCAACTTGTCAGTCTGTCGGTTAGAATTTGCCATCAAACTAAACTTTTACCAGCTGCTACCCTTATGCCCATTGGACTTAAACCAGC
>NW_006799025.1:3415731-3418298 GCF_000442215.2 Lipotes vexillifer | reverse complement strand
TTCCCATATTTTATACTCTGAACTAAATTGTGTGTGAAAATTACCTTTTATTGACTTTAGTGAGAGCCTTATACAAACAACTGAGGGCAGATTTCAACTGCCCACTGCCAAAATAGCCCTCTGTCCCATCTGTTGGATGCACATATCATTAAGACTTTTATTAGCCTCGGAAATGGAGAACTCATTTTATGGTGTTAGCTAAAAATCTACAAAAGTCCTTGAAAAGCAGTTCTTAATGGTCCTGGTAACCACTGCATCTGAGCAAATGCTGTTAAAGAGCCAGACTGGGAACAGATATTGAAAGATAAGAATGCCCCTAAATGATAGCACCAAACTGTAATTTCATGTCTATAAACTCATACTTTACATTAAACTGCTCAAAGAAAATGCACCTATTGTCCTTCCAAAATGGAGACTTTTTAAAATTTAAGTTTTGAAAGAAAATAAGAAAAATGCCTCAGAAACATTTGGGAAAACATAATTTCTTAAAGAAACCACTGTGAAGGAAAGACACAGCGTAAGAGTCACCATCAGAAGAAATCAAGAACTTTCTTGGAAAAGTTATAAAAGGCTTAACCATGAGGGGCCCAGGGAGAAGTAATGATCTTTTACCAGAAGACGAGAATAAAATCATGGAAGCCTAATATGGCTTTTTACAGTTCTGCTTACAATTACACATTAAACAATTTACCCCTTGTGGATGAGTTCCTGAAGCCTGCTGAGATGTGGCACTCAGAGAAACGAGTACATGCTGTTTTTCTTCTGTTGAGGTTTATTTTTATTAAAACAAAAAACTTACAACAACTAAAAAAAATTCATTTTTGCTGAATTTTACTCTTTCTAAGAAGACCGACAGCATGGATGAACATTTATCCAATGTTTGTAGTAAGTGCAACAATAAAAGACAATGGCTTATACATTCATACCCAGTCAATGTCCTATGGGCTGGAATTCATAAAATAAAGGCAGCAGATGGCATACCTAAATTTAATTTGCTATTTGACTCATCCTTGTGTTACCACTCTGAAATGCAGACACTGAATGTTTATCTAACGCTGTTAGAAAACACAAGACCATGCTTTGAGCAAGTTTATCACGTAATCTGATGCTGGATCATCAATCCTGAGAATGAAAACAGTAGCCCATCCACAGAGGCACTCTTCAGATTAAGAAGGACCAATATCAAGAGTAATTAAGAGTATTATCAACAGCCAATACTCCATGTATCAGGGATGGCATTTCATACAGTTTGGAATCACTTCTCATGACAGTAAAGCAATACCACAGACCATCAAGAAGAAGAACGTGCTTTGATTCTGCTGTTCTAATTTGAAATGAAAGAGGATATTTTTGTGTGTTTCGGCCTTACCTCCCAATGTTCCATTAATGTTATTGCTTTTCCTTATGGGTTTTTCTCTTGAATACTGTGCTACTGTCTTTGATTGTCCATTAGCATGTATACATCAGACCAATATTCTAGACCACCACACTCTAAAATGAATACTTTTTGAGACTTACGTTACTGCTTCTGGCAGCTGTCAAAATAATTCCTGCCGACATCATGTTTAACAGACTTGCCTCCCAGTCAGATCAATGTTGGGGAGCAGCATGCAGTGCTACAAAATTAGGTCATTAATTGTGAAGCAAGCTCACCCCTGCTTGCATTTGGAGACCAAAAAACTCTGAAGTTAAAAAAAAAAATGAACAATCCAAGATTCTGGAATCTTCTTTTAAATCTCAATAAAGGTGTCAATTTAGCTATTTAATTCTCAGAGTTCTTCGGAAGAATTTTATTATTTAAAAGTATGGTGATATAATACCTAGTCCTCCAAAGGGACCTGAAAACATTCCAACATTAAAATATACACCACTCCTAAAGGGTGAAAATCCAAGTGCTAACACCCATTGTACTGACCATCTTTCTGAGCACTCAAATGTTAACTTTTTCAAACGACTACAGAAGAATCTGTTGTTAACCTGTACTCTCAAGTGTCAACCTGAGTGGGCGTCATAGTATTTGGCTATAAAATTACCTCATAATAATATAAAAGAAACACAAGAATCTCAGTGACTTAGAACCTGGGAAGAGAAAAGAACCAATCTGGTAGTTAGAACCAGATTGCCAAATGACAGCATCACCTGCATTATCTGTGTGCCTGGAGGCTTCCCTTACAAACTAATTTTAAGAATAAATTGAAATTGAACTGGAGCCATGCAAAGTAGAACACAGACCTTTTGGAAGATTCATATCAGGTAAAGAGTAAACAGGTTGTCAGAGAATACTGACATTTTCTTTTTAGAATTGATTTTATGCTTTTATTTTTCTACCCATATGGCATTTTATATTATTAACATTTATTTATTAAAACCCTGCCCTTTCCTCAAAAGGTTTTAAGGAGTTTGAATGTTCTGTTACAGCATTTTAAGATAAAAATAGCTCCCCATTATCTTACAAACTAGAATAAAACAAATATTTCAATTTGAATCAAAGGTGGAAATGTACACCTTCTTACAAGTTTGGTTCCAAAGCTGTTAAGATGGAAATACAAAAAAAGGTCATTTATTAA
>NW_006799025.1:3375616-3415721 GCF_000442215.2 Lipotes vexillifer | reverse complement strand
CTTTCCCTAAAATCTATCATCTAATACACAAATCAAAGATCAAAATATTAAGATGGTCTATAAGAATTAACAAAGATAAATCTTTCGTAGATCCAAAAACAGGTTGATTTATTTGGCATCATTCCAATTTACCTCCCCACTCTTCTGTCCTGATTAATTGCCCTCAGCAAGGAGCTGTAACCTAGTTATGCTGTTTTCTTAATTCCTATTGATGGGGTGTTGATATAAGGATAAAACAAGAACCAACTGCCTTTTAACTAACCCATTCTTCATGAGTTAATCAATCATAACTTGTCCATTTTAATTATCTCCCAAATTCCTAATAGAGACATGCTTGCAGTTTCCAAATATTTGCACGATTAAAGATGTTTTCCTTGTTTCAATAAGGAACCTCAAATTGATGAGTCAGGTGGCAAGATTTATGGGATGAAGTTGTCCTGTTTATCTCCCAGCTTTCAAAAATACTGGTCTGCAATTCAGTAACAAAACAACATTCCCACCAGAGATATGCAGACTCTGCCCACTAATGATGATGACATGTTTAAAAAAATATATGCATGTACCAAAAGCAGTAGATGCCAGAGAGAAAAGCCTCCCTCTTCATATCCATAAAAAGGCAGTCTATCTGAATATTAAATATAATTACACAAAGCTAACAGGCCATTGGTATACCTGGATAACATTTTCAGGTCGTTTTTGCCCTCCTTGGAGCCATACCACAGACTGTGTCATCAATCAGTTATACCACTCAAATTACAGGGAAATTCTGGCTGCTTCACAAACAACTGGACAGTTCAGTTATGATAAAACGTGAGCAGAATTTTCATTGCATTGACTGGCAATCAGTTATTTTGATTGGATGCAAACAGAAACAAAAGCTAACTTTTTTCAAAAATAACTTCCCATTTAGGAACTTCCCTCTTCTATCACCTAAAACCCTATCATGTTTTAAACATCAGAATTGAAGCAATAATGTTCCTCTTTCATAGTAAATGGTCTAGCAACTGATGATAGAATATGATGGTGATGACGACAACAATGATGATGATACCGGGTTTCTGAGAGAATAATTTTTACATAAAATTTTTCCTATTCAATATCCGATAGACACAAATGTATGTATAAAGTAATTGAACTCCTCCAAGTCATTAGAACTGTTTTCTAGAAAACAGTTGCACATTCCCTGATTTATCTCTCTTCCCTTGAATCATCTGGTCCTTTAACAGTAAAGTGTCCTCTATTTACTTCTCACCCATCACTTCTAGGTAGCGCTCAAGTTGAGAGAATGGTTTGCCCAGAATCATCAATTGACCCAATTGTTAAACCCGCACTCTACAAAAACTAAGAAAGATGTCAAGAAAACTACTTCCTTAAAATTTGTGTCTAACCACTAATATACCTGGCACAGCAGGGCTTGAAGAGCAGAAGTCAAGCCCTTTTCATCTCTGAACACTCAGAGTCACTTTGAGTCACTCCTCCCAGGAGGGGTGATCAGTACTTGCCCCTCCTGAGAGGAGGAGTGACTTATCTGCCTGGTGAAACTTGGGAGAGCCTGACATCCATGACAACATCATCCTGGAGGCAGGGTACTGTTTAGAGACATAGAGAGTGCAGGTCCATCTCTCCTTCTCTTGGACCTGTCTATCCTTCAGTGAAGCTTTATTTATACAGCTCCAAAAACAAGTCATACTTCGATATCATAAATCATATAATTAAATGTAATCAAATGTAACTATATATATTTGTATATATTCACTGAAATTCCATCTAAACAGTATAACTTATAATCCAAGGTGGGTGTTCAAAACATGCCTGTAAACATTCTTCTGAATATATTCTTAGTATTTTACAATCACACCGATAGCACTTAGCCCACTGACCTTAACACTGAAGTCACAATAAACTTTTTGGCCTTGAACAAAACAGACCAAGAATCCACAAGTTAATGTCACTCCCTTTGCTAACTCAGTCTAGAGTTTCCCAAAATGTGTTCCCCAAATCACTGCTCCTAAGTGATGCTTTTGAGGAAAACGTTCCACAACCAAACACAATGGTCTAGCAATAGTCCTAAACCTTCTAATTTATCTGGACTTAACCAACCTGGCACTCTACTGTGAGATAAGTTTGGGAAATGCTGTATCAGAGCCCCTTTTTGATAATTTACAATACATATTAACAACGCTAAAAAGCCCTACACTAAATGAGTTTATTTACTATAGTTTAAAGCAAACACGTTTGACCTTAGAACCCTTTCCTATTTAACACCATGGAATATGCTTGGGGAAGTGCTCTTCCAGAAAGTGAGACATCACATAGGATGAATCATAACTCCATGGGGCAGGTTACAGCCTCTCCAAAATCTCATGCTGTTACATGAAACGCAAACAGACACAAAGGTGCCTCTTGGCTTATTAATCACCAAAGCTGTGCATAAAAAAGAAGAATTTAAATATATAAACATGAGATGGGAAGCAGCAATTTTAATATCTATGAAAAATTATTGCAACTAACAAAAACAAATGTTAATTACTAACTGAAAATCCTAATTGCCCTCCACTTGGATTCACAAAGCACCAATTGAAATAAATTCTCTAGCATGTTTACCATCCCAAGTACAATATCACAACTCATCCACAAACAATTATGTCATTCTTTTAGCCATCCAGATCCGAACCCCTACTCTAAGTTGTTACACATGACAGAGTTGCTCTAGACTCCCTTCTTTCAGGCGATGGTGGAGTTTATACAATAGCTAATATTTCCTGTTGTAACTGTATTGTTGTCTCAGTGGAACAGTCAATACTGAAATTTAAGAAAAAAGCTACCTTACTTTCTAAAGCAGACACTGATGTTTTATGGAATTTCTTCAGCTGGTTAGATCTGGTACCCTAGGGAGTCATGGCTGAGGTCAATACTACAGATTGGTTTCCTCATACTGTTGGGAGTCCTGTTGATATTAACCTTAATTAAATGCCATATTAGGCAAATTGAATGGATTTGGTCCCAGTCCCTCTCAGTCAGATTAGTAAGAGTGACCAACAGAGTAGCACACTCACGGAAAAATTCACCAGAAGTCAAGAGTGTATGGAAAGAGGTAGGAACTGTTGCGAGACAAGTCTTCATGGATCCCTCTGTTTCTGCATGTCTTGGGACAGCTTTTATTTTGGACTATCTTTTCAAAGACGTTTGTACAGCAAACAACTTGAAAGACAGAAATGACATCCCCCTCTAGGGCAAAGGAAAGTTCTGTTTACCATTCAGGATATTAAAGCTAATGTCTCCTCTGGGGTAAAAGTTGGGCAGATTTGCTAGCAGCTACCTTATAAGATTGAGAGGTTCCTAAACTTGGTATACCTCAACTGTGACACAAACCTTTGCACCCAGCATCTACCTGGGCCCACCTCCACATCATCGTCATAGGACTGGGGAGTAAAAGGACTGAAACAAACATAAAGCTTATGCTGTCTACTGTGCTTGCATAATAAAGTCCTTCAATTTTGATCCAGGAGTTTTGTCTTCTGCCAGCATCTATGAAACTGTGGCTGGATAACGTTTTATCTTGTACGGAGGATAGTATCTCAGACCCTTCACACTTTTTGACAAAGACCCAGATTAATGTACAGAGATAACAGGCTTGTAAGTTGGAAGACTCAAAAGTATAATTATATCAATTCTCCCCAAATTGATCTATAGATCAGTGCAACACCAATCAAAATTCCAGCAGGATTTTTCTATTTTCATAGAAATTGACAAGTTGACACTGAAATATATATGGAAATGTAAAGTACTTAGAGTAGCCAAAGCAATCTTGGAAGAGAACTAAGCTGAAGGATTTATATACTCTCTGAC
Source organism: Lipotes vexillifer (assembly GCF_000442215.2). Taxonomy (NCBI): domain Eukaryota; kingdom Metazoa; phylum Chordata; class Mammalia; order Artiodactyla; family Lipotidae; genus Lipotes; species Lipotes vexillifer. Next base: position 3,411,872 of record NW_006799025.1, on the reverse strand, counting down.
CTTAAGACTTACTATATAGTAATTAAGACACTGTGATAGTTGTATGAAATTACAGAAACAGATCAATGGAACACAATATGAAATCCAGAAATTACCCCGCACATATACGGCCAAATGAATTTGACACAGACACCGACTGTAATTCAATGGGGAAAGAAAAGCCTTCTCAACAAATAGTACTGGATCTACTGGATACCCATGTTTTTTTAAATGTGTTGATCCGTAACTTACATTGTGCATAATGACCTAACCTACAAAGTTCCCATAAGAAAACATAGGCAAATATGTTTGAGGCCTTGGGATAGTCAAAGACTTCTTGGGAAAAAATGTAAAAGACCCAAATTATAAAAGAAAATAATAAAAAGGCAAACAATTAACTTCTTTTAAAAGGTAAAAGACTTCAATAGATGCTTCACAAAAGAGGACTTACAAATGGCCAAAGAATTCATTACAAGATGTTTAATGTCATTGGCATCGGGGAAATATGAATTAAAACTACAATTAGATACCACTGTACACTCACTAAAATTACCAAAATTAAAGACTATAACACCAAAATGTTAGGGAGAATGCAGAGCAACTGGATACTGGGGGAAACTTAAAATGATACAACTGTGGAAAAATGTTTGGCAGAATCTTAATAGTGTGAAACCCTCCTACATTATTATTTAGCAATTCCATTCTTTTTTTTATTTAATTTTTTTAAGGTGTTGGGAGTAGAAGTTTATTAATTAATTTATTTATATTTGCTGTGTTGGGTCTTCGTTTCTGTGTGAGGGCTTTCTCTAGTTGTGGCAAGCGGGGGCCACTCTTCATCGCGGTGCGCGGGCCTCTCACTATCGCGGCCTCTCTTGTTGTGGAGCACAGGCTCCAGATGCGCAGGCTCAGCGGCCATGCTCACGGGCCCAGCCGCTCCGCGGCATGTGGGATCTTCCCAGACTGGGATACGAAACCATGTTCCCTGCATTGGCCGGCAGACTCTCAACCACTGCGCCACCAGGGAAGCCCCTAGCAATTCCATTCTTATATTTACCTCCCTCCAAAATGAAAACATACATCTACGAAAGGTCTTGTATACAAGGTTTATTGCAGCTTTATTCATAATAACACAAAATTGGAAACAATATCCACCAACAGGAAAACAAACTGTGGTATACAATAGAATACCACTCGTTAATAAAAAGGAACAAACCAATAATACAAACAAAACACTAATAAATCTCAAAAATGTTATCTTGAGTGAAAGAAGCCAGACACAAAGAAATATATACCACATGACCTCATTTATATGAAGTTTTAGTACAGACAAAATTAACGCATGAAGCTAGAAATGGGAATGGTGGTTTGCCTGAGGGGAGTACAGAAATAGACTGGAAAGATGCTCAAAGGAACGTCTTAGGCTGATGAAAATGTTCTACACCTTGACTGCGATGTCAAATTCTATAGACTTTGTTCTATATAATTCTCAAATCAAAAAAATGTTAAAGGCTATAAAATAGATTTTATTTAAAACCCCTTTACCTCCAGACTATTCTAGGTCTGACATCCAAATCAGACAGGCTGAACTTCAGATTATTTGCTGTTTCCACAGGTGTTAAGAGAGATATACTCGCAGACAGCTACCAGGGCCAACAATGCCAGGAAAACCTTTAATCAAGACTTGATAGTGCCTATTTGCAATCAGGAGAAGTAAACAAAGAACACCCCAATTATAAAAGCAGGTGGAACCCACCAAAAGACCTAATCAGGCACAATGCTGGTGTTCTTGATTCTCGTGACTGTGACCCTAGCCTCTGCTGACCATTCTAGTGAGCACTTTGAAGGGTAAGTGACTGACACCTTAAATGAGAAGCCCTTCTTTGCTAGCCAAAAAATTTGAACACATTACCCAATTTTAAATTTTCTCTCCTTCTTGTGTATCTCACCATTCAGGGAGAAGGTGTTCCGTGTCAGTGTTGAAAATGAAAATGACATCAACTTACTCCGTGAGTTGGCCAGCACCATGCAGGTAAATAACAATTCTATGCTACAGGGTTTCCTTCACACTTATTTTAAAATCTTAGATTACATTATGATTCCATCAAAGGAAGAATGACATGAAATATTAACTATAGCACTTTTGTAGCAAGAAGTAAAAACTTGAAAAACATTTAGTGCCCCCATGCCTTCTTTTTCTGCCTAAATTAGATTGCCATAAGCCCTATAGTATTATAAATCCAGGGTAACTTTTAAACAGCTTCCAGAGCATGACAACTGAATGAGCTGAAACTGTTGCAAAGGTCATAGAACATCTAATGTACAGTAACTTCCCTTCTAAGGCAAAAGAGAAAAATGATCAGCTTGGATATTACAGAAAAACTGGGCTTTTGTCCAACTTGATATTCATTTCCACATCCCATGTATCATCTGTTCTCTTTGATTTTCTTTCATTCCAAATCAAACAGCTTGAGTTTTCATGACCTTGATTCAGGCCCTCTTAATGATATGGCATGAAGGAGGTAAAGAAGGTAAAAAGCCAGGAGTGATTTTCATACTTTTACTTTCAAGAAACCAAAATCTCTAGGCTACTTTATTTTTAAAAATTCACTGTATATGGGATGAAAACTGACAGTTTTAATTGTATATATATAGTGTGTGTCAGGAAGCTATTGCTGACCACAATAGTTTACTTGATCCAATGCTGTCTTTTCATGAATATAGATACCAAAATATTCTACTAGCTCCTAAGTATCTATCTATCCATCCATCCATCTATCTTTCTATAGTTATCTTTTTAGCTTTTAAGGTGTGGAGGAAAAAAGAAGGTAAAGAGTGTCATAATCTGAAACAGATTCAGAAGGTTAGAATTAAAAGAGAATATAAAGTCATCTATTGCAGGCTTCCACTCAAATTTGAACTTCCTCAGTGGAAACAGCATCCCTGGTTACTAGCCCTGATAAAAACTGTTTGAGTATTTCCAAGGATAGTAGGAATACTGTTTTTTCAAGGTAGCAAATTTGCCTTACAAATCTTTTTTTTTTTTTTTTTTTAGCAGTACGCGGGCCTCTCACTGTTGCGGCCTCTCCCGTTGTGGAGCACAGGCTCCGGACGCGCAGGCTCAGCGGCCATGGCTCACGGGCCCAGCCGCTCTGCGGCATGTGGGATCTTCCCGGACCGGGGCACGAACCTGTGTCCCCTGCATCGGCAGGCGGACTCTCAACCACTGCGCCACCAGTAAAGCCATTACAAATCATTTTAATCGTTATACTGAGCTGAAAGCTACCTTCTCTATCTTTGACCCATTGGACCTAGCTGAGTCAAATACTGTCTCACTTCTAAGATTTATCTTTTCCAGGCCTTCCATCATTTCTCTTAGCACTGGTTTACAGACACTTGATCATTCTGGTCACATCTGAATATAGCTCAATCTTTCTGTCTATATTTCTTTTTTAAAATGTAGCTCTCAGAATTGACAATGGACCTCCAGGTGTGCTCTGATTAATACATACTGTAGGACCATTGCCTGCTTTCATTTGTAAAGCAGACACTTATTAATGGGGCCTAAGATTCATTTTAGCATCTTGAACAGTTAGAATGCTCTTAGCTTATAGTAAACCTATTGCCGATCAAAACTATTAGGCTATTTTTTTCTCACATGAATCACCCTCAAGCAAGGTATTCTTCCTTCTATACTTGCCTAATTGATTTTTTAACCTAAATGCAGGATTTTAGATTTACTCTGTTAAAAATTATCTTGATTGGGCTTCCCTGGTGGTGCAGTGGTTGAGAGTCCGCCTGCCGATGCAGGGGGACACGGGTTCGTGCCCCAGTCCGGGAGGATCCCACATGCCGCGGAGCAGCTGGGCCCGTGAGCCATGGCCACTGAGCCTGCGCATCCGGAGCCTGTGTTCCACAACGGGAGAGGCCACAACAGTGAGAGGCCTGCGTACCGCAAAAGAAAAAAAAAAAATTATCTTGATAGCATATTGAGAGAGTTTTAAAAATTAATTCACTCATCCAAATAATTCTTCACCCTAACTTTGTATCACCAGCAAGTTTGATAAACATGCCTTCTTGACTTTTATCTTTGTCACTGATAAAGGAAAAACATTAAGTAAGTCAGGGGTCAGCACAGAATTAGAGGCACCCTTCATGGTTCATTCATTTAATACCTATTTATCATGAGGCTCCAATATGCCAGACACAGTGTTAAGTAAGCACTGAAAGTGGTTCATTAACCAACTCTCCTTGGATGAGTTTGCTCTACTACCCAAGTTACTGTGGTGTTACCTACAGCTAACACTGTGCTTTCCAGCTTGTAAAGAAGAATATAAATGCAGAGACTTGGTCAAACGCTTTGCTAAGATCCAGATTCAGCATTCTATCAGGCTAGTGGTCTCTTTCAAGAATAATATGAAGTTAATTGGGCTTGACTTATTCTTTTTTTTTTGGCTTGACTTATTCTTGCTTTAAACTGTGCTGCCTCCCAAGGATCATGGCCTCCTTTTCTGAATATTCACAGTCCATCTGCTTCCAGTTTACTTTGCCAGTATCCATGCCAGGCCCCTGGAGCTCCCACTTCTGGGATTCACGTGTCTTCCTGTTCACGAAATCCAAGACATGCCCCCTCCACTCCTCAGTGATCCCTTCAAGCTCTGATTCCTCCAAGATTGCTGAGAAAGTTCTGCAATCACATCCTCAGTATTTTTTTAGTTACCTAAAATTCAGCATTTTCTGGTCGTCAAGAGCAGAGAATCCGGACTCAGACTTCCTGGGTTCGATTCCTGGCTCTACCACTTGCTAGTTGGACCTTGGATGCCTCTCCGGGTCTCAACTTTCTTATTTGTCAAATAAGGAGAATAAGAGCATTTACCTTACAGGATTGTTGTGAGATTTAAAAGAATTAATATAAGTAAAGCACTTAGAAAGAACTTACATAGTAAAAACTGTGTAAGTGTTTGTTATCATTACTGTCACTAGATCCAGGATTTTGAATGCAATTTGCATTACCAGACTAATCCCCTCTCTACTTATCTATCCTGGGCCTCAATGTTCTCTTTCCAAAGAAGGTTTTTCTGCTAAAATCATAATATTTGAAAATTTCTTTACTTATGGTAATTTCATCTCTCAGTAGAAGTAGAAAAAACAAGAGATAGTATAACTCCTTAGAAAAGACAAAAGCCAAACAAGAGTTCAATCTGGCTATTTCCTCTCTTCCAGCTGCAAACAATATACTTTAGCTCCAAGCAGTGAGACTGCATGTTTCTTCTTTATTCATTTCATTTCCAACATGATTGAAAAAGAGATTTTTAATCGACAGATGAATGGATAGAGAAGGTGTGGCACATATATACAATGGAATGTTACTTAGCCATAAAAAGAAACGAAATTGAGTTATTTGTAGTGAGGTGGATGGACTTAGAGTCTGTCATACAGAGTGAAGTAAGTCAGAAAGAGAAAAACAAATACCATATGCTAACACATATATATGGAATCTACAAAAAAAAAAATGGTTCTGAAGAACCTAGGGGCAAGACAGGAATAAAGACGTAGAGGTAGAGAATGGACTTGAGGACATGGGGAGGGGGAAGGATAAGCTGGGACAAAGTGAGAGAGTGGCGTGGACTAATATATACTACCAAATGTAAAATAGGTAGATAGTGGGAAGCAGCCGCATAGCACAGGGAGATCAGCTCGGTGCTTTGTGACCACCTAGAGGGGTGGGATAGGGAGGGTGGGAGGGAGACGCAAGAGGGAGGACATATGGGGATATATGTATATGTATAGCTGATTCACTTTGTTATAAAGCAGAAACTAACACAACATTGTAAAGCAATTATACTCCAATAAAGATGTTTAAAAAAGAGAAAGTTTTACTCTCCTTAGCAATCTTGCAAGTGCAGCATATTCTGAACTGTAGCCTTCCTGATAAGATCATTACAAGGGCATCTAGTCTTTGTATTCATCCTTGGCCATGTGTCCTTCCTCCCTGCTTTTGAACATGTCCTTTTAAAAGTTGAATGTATTGGAGAGACCTGTGACCACAATGGACTCTAGCAGCCTCCCTCTTTCCATATGTAATTGTATAGTAAGGGTTTTATTTTATCTCCTTGTTCCTTTATTGGAGACATTCACCACAAAACCTATTCTCTTTTCTCAGTACCTTCTTGAACTCTGTTTCTGTAGTTGCAGATACATGCCCAAGGTAACTTAGTTACAGTCTTCCAATGTTCCCATCACTTCCAATATGATTGTAAGCTTCTCCCTGCTGTCTGGAACTAGGCCTAGAGTACAAGTCATTTCCTCTTCCAACAAGAAAGGAAAATTCCATCAAGATAAATGAAGAATCTATCATATGCTCAACTCATAGTCAAACGTAACGTGAAGAAACAAATTTGTGTAAATATGTGAAGAACCAAAATTCCCCAACACAAATATTTATTCTTTTATGAATCCTTCTTTTTCCCAAAAGAATTTAAGGTGAATACACTACTTGCTTTTGTACTGGTTTTGTAATATATTTTAGGAAAGACTCTTTAAGTATTAGCCAGCTGGCTGATTAAGTTGACATTCCCACAGTGGTATCACTTAAAGATATTCCTTTATCTTCCAACAAATGGTTGTCACTCAGGTTCCTGGCTTTATAATTTTATAACCTCAGTTTTATAACTCCTTTACATATAATGATTCAATTCCCCATATCTCATATCACATACTTTACTCCACTTCCATATTTTAAACATAGATCTCATTCACAAAGTGTTGGTAACTACCAAAATTTATTTTAAGTTTATTATTTGTAACCATACTTTAATGCATTCTAAACATCTATAAGGTTATAATGTTGCTCCTGATTTTTGGCTCCGTTTGTCCTAAGAACTGGGGACTAACTCCAGGTTACTAAGTCTGCATCATATTTGCAGGACTCCATAGTGTTGGATGTTGGTATGTTTGCTGACCAATTTTCTCCTTGTCAAACTGGAGTTTTTACAGGACCTCAGGTTAGGTCTGCAAGTCTTCTGTCAAACATGCTTATGAGATTTCTCTACCCCATTTAAATATATATTTTCTTAAATGGGGTTGAGAAATATATATATATACATTTCTCCCAATATCTGGCAGAGCCAGGACAAACTTTTGCACAAGAGGTTAGAAGATTAGGGAAGGCAACTTTCAACTTAATATCAGAAGGAAAACCATCAAAAGGCAATTAGGCTGCTCTGAAGTAGTACTAGATATACTCAAGATTGTATTAGAACCATCACCAAGGATATTGTGCAGGTATTTGTTACTCTAAGTGGGAAGCTACCATCTTAATGTAGGTTCTTCCAGAGCAGACCCTTAGACAAAGATTCAAGGGCAAAGATTTCATTTGGAAAGTACAGGGAGCCTGGGTAGACAAGTGAGGAGTGATACAGAGAAGGGAGTGCAGCAAACAAAAGGGGCACTATTAAGCCAGCTACCACAGAAGATGACTAGAGCTTAATCCTACAGAGAAATTCCAGGAAAGGGTGCAAAAAACCACATGCATCAAAATTATCCCACCTGAGAAATGACAGAATTGGAATATTTAGACATCAACTTGCTAGGGTCATTGGTTAAGCACTTCTCTGGAAAGAGTTATTTCTTTGGCACCTCCTGCCTGCTGCGAGCTGTTAGGCTTTTTCCAGTCTGGGGGAGTTTTCAAGCACAGAGATGCAGATCTTGGCAGTGGGGAGTCTCCTGAGCACGCTAAAAGGCCCCAGTGTTAAGTACGAGTGGGGCGCTGTCAAGTTGCCTACAGATGCTTGGAGGACTTTATGTGCTTTACCAATTCTAAACCTCTGTGTCTATAATAAAGATACACCTCCCTCTCCCATCCCACCATGGAATGACAGGCATTTATTAAGAACACAAATTCAGAGTTAACTTTTAAAAATATGCTTTCTCCTATAATGTGCTTGTCTTCATGGCCCTTCTCTTTACAATGCTGGCTAACTAGAATTCATCACCAGCCCTTGCTTTCTCTGTCTTTATCATGATAAGCCTTTATACTTCCTCCACTTTTTCTTTTTAATATTTATCTATTTATTTATTTGGCTGTGTTGGGTCTTGGTTGCGGCACGCAGGATCTTCATTGTGCTCACGGGCTCTTCGTTGCAGCGTGCAGGCTTCTCTCAAGCTGAGGCGTGCAGGCTTCTAGAGCATGCAGGCTTAGCTGCCCCTTGGCATGTGAGATCTTAGCTCCCCGACCAGGGATCAAACCCGCGTGCCCTGCACTGGCAGGCGGATTCTTAACCACTGAACCACCAGGGAAGTCCCCCTCCGCTATCTTTTAACCTCTCACCTTTATCCTCTCATCTTTGACTCAATAGATCACATTCTGCAGCCAATCCTTGTCAAATTATCAGTACTCTCTCTTTTCAATACCTCAGTGACAACCATACTCACACTATTTCTTCTGGAATCCCTTCTGTGTAATCCTAATGTCCCTGCCTCCCATTCCCCTGACCTTCCCTATGACCCTGACTCATGATTCAGTACCCTCTAGACATCTACAGAGGTTTGAAGATTACCAGGAGAGGATATAGGCACCTGGATTCTCCACAGGTATATCTAAAATTGAGTCATCTTATTATCTTACATCATCAGTTTCTATTTCACAACCTCTAAGTGTGCCCAAACTCCCTTCTAAGTTCCAAAGCAATGGTCCTAAGTACCACCACCTGTCACATCTCCATCCTGAGACTAGCTCATAAATATCTAAACAGGTATTGAGCGAGAAACAGGGCAGAGAAAGATCCAATGTCAGGGTCACCTCAGGTTTCTAGGCCTTTACTCAGCTCAAGCAAAGAACAGAAAAACAGAGACCTGTGAGAGGCGGAATGTCATTGGTTAATATTTTCCCAAGGAAAAAGGAGATCTGAAACCACACATCCACAAAGAAAAACATTAGAAGGATCAAATATGTCATATACTACTTTTGTGCCCAATTTCATCTAAAATCTCCCCATGTTTGATTTGCTCACTAGTGTATTCCTAGTTTCAGGCACAGAGCCTAGCACATAGTAGGTCCTCAGTAATAGCTGATGAATAATTGAACAAATGAAAATGTCAGCACATTATTGGATCCTCAGGAATATTTTGTTTCTGGCCATGGTTCCAACATAACCGCTGTGGAAAGATACATTTTTCCTCCCTGATGGATCCTCCACAGGTCAGGGATGTTCTTGGTTCCACACATTACTATGACTTGTATAGCCCTGAGTTCCAAGATAAACTCATAAAATGAGTCCATTAAAAAGTAAGAGAAAGCTCAATTTCTTGCTTTTAAATTTTGTGGCTCCAGTTAATTCGGCATCATTCGTTCAGCACGTACATCCATTACTACAAACATTGCTATCACAATGAGCAACTGTTCTAGAAAATCAATAAAGAGAAGAGAGCAGTTATAGAATACTGCAATTAACTAGCATTATGGGAGATAATTGTACGCTCTTCATGCTTGTTCATAATCAATTAATGCTATGTATGTATGTGTAAACACTTTTATTGACATCTAACTGCTTGGTCGCAACTCTTATTCATTCAAAGGCGAGATTTTTAAGAGATTTCATGGATAATTTGAGTCTGAAAATAACTCATTGGAGTACAGCAATAGTGTGCTTGCTGGTGATAATTCACCCATTGAATTATAGGTGTCCAGTACAATACATCTTATTCCTTATTCAGATTGACTTCTGGAAACCAGATTCTGTCACACAAATCAAACCTCACAGCACAGTTGACTTCCGTGTTAAAGCAGAAGATATTTTCACTGTGGAAGACTTTCTGAAGCAGAATGAACTACAATACGAGTAAGTTTATGTTTTATAGTTATGAAAATTCTCTCTCATGTACGCTCTCATCTTGGTCTCCAAACAAACCTGAGAAGATAAAAATAAGATCAAGATAATGGCTTCCCCGGGGCCCCACAAATAGGTCATGGCAGAGCTGGCCCTGAATTCCAAGTCTTAAGATGTCAAGTCTGGTAGATTTTGTGTTTAGTTATTGCTCTAATAAAAACAGGTTTGACTCTTGAATCCCAACTCTTTAGCCAGATATTTGACCTGCTACTGGTTTACAAGTGATATACAGACTAAAGGCCAAACCAATGGATATTCTATTATCAGCCCAACACAGTTTTAGTCCCAAATCATATCAAGTCCTCTTGCCAGGTGATCACCAGACCTATTGTGAGTCATGAGGGTTCTTCATGCTCCTTTAGATTAAGGACCAGACTAGAGTCAGACTGTGTGGTCCTTCTGTCCTTTTTCCTCCCAAAGTCCCCAACTATCTCTAATCGTAGGAGAAGGCATGGAGAGAAGGACTGAAAGAAAGGAAAGTGGTTCCCCAAAGGCCTAGAGTAGAGTTGGCTAAGCTGATCACTCCATGAATCTTCCCCAAATACCACACTGATCCATCTAAGCCTTTTAAGATGAAAATGTCCTCTAAGTGGAGACAGTTGTCCATCTGTTGATCCAACAAATAGATAGTGAGCATCTACATATAACAAATGCTGAAAAAATAGATAGGGCCCATCCCCTTCAGAGGAAAATGAACGAAGAATTGCAATATGTGTAACAGATGTCAAGAAGAGTAAAGAGCTGGAATTGCAGGGGGATAGATCAAGTCTAGGGATCACGGAGGGCCATACTAGGAAAGGAGGCTTCAGCTGAGAACTAAAAGACGAGGAGTTAGCCAAACAAAGACAATGAAAAATCATACTCTAGGTAGAGAACAGACTATATGTTAAGGCTTAGAACTTCCCTCAATCTGCATTTGAGGGAAGGAGGAAATGAGGTCTTTAGTCTAAAGCAGAGATTTTCCTCCAGAGAGTGGATCGTCAAGGAGCAAAGAGACAATCTCACATTCCAGTCTTGAATGTTCAAATGTTTATCCAACAATCCCCTACCATAAGCTCAAGTCTCCATTATATTTTGAGAAACTGTGACCTACATAATTTTAACAGAAATTTTCTCTTGTTTTTCACATCCTAAAACTACAGAATAGTATTTATGCTAGTAAAGATATCAGAATTGTCACCTGTAAAATCTGCATCTCCATTAGAAGTGGTACAGCATAATGCAACAAGCAAATGCCTTAGGAAAAAGCAGACAAGGCTTAAATCCTGACTCTGCAACTTCCTGGCTGTCTGACCTTGGATAATTTGCTTAACCTTTCTGAGCTTCAGTTCCCTTGTCTTTATAAGGAAAGGATCCTTCTAACCTTATCTTCATAAAGTGAAGATATATATAATGCCACTCTCAAAGGGCTGTTGTGAAGATGAAATAAAACAATATGTAAATAAATTGCAACTGATATTTTTATTGCTGTGAATGCTGCTATAGTTTACTCTTGTACAAAGAGGTAGATTATACATCTTTTAAAGGTCAACAGAAACTGTTTTGTTTAACCCCATTATCATGCTTCACACAGCTTAGCTATCTGCTTCTGCCTGAAGGAAGTGTCAAAATGTGACCTTAAGAATTGACCGTCTTTTTAAAACAAAGATATAATACAGTAAGTTTCAAAATGTGATTAAGATTCACGTCTGTGATATTTTGCTCTTTTTATTACACTAGGAAGGACTTCTAAAATCCTAGCCTATAGGAGCCCTTAATAATATTCAAAAAGATGAGTTTCCTTATAGTTCTTTAAGAAAAACAGAAGGAAGATCAGTGACCATAAGCTAACCGTAGCCACCTGAATTGACATCCTAATTCTACTCAGATCACAAAGTAGTAAAACGGCTTCTAATCAGGTAACAATCTCCTTTTACCAGGAGGAAAATTCATGTCTTTTTTTAATGCGTAAACGTTTAGGGAATTGTGTATGAATGCTGTCTCACGTAGAATGTAGGGTGTTCCCTGAAGGCTAAGATCTTGTTAATTTTTGCTTAGCACATTTGTGGCATATAATTTCCTAAATATTAAGTAATAATAACTCCCTAGAAATCCTGGAGCAGCACACCAGCAATATCCTTGCCGGGGCTGCAAGCAGTCCCTGTGCATCCCATTATTACCTCATGTGGTAACTAATATGTATTTAGATGGTTTCCTGCTGGCAAGAATTTGCAGTTGTTTTTTCTATGTAACAGGAACCATCTACTGTACAACTTCTACCAAAATAGCTTTTCAGATTTTTCAGTGGTTCCAACCCTTTTCACTAAGACTTTCATCATTTGATAGTGTTAATCAGATTCTGAATTACCATGGGAAAAAATTTAAAATGTGTGCACCAAGAAAAATAACAGTATTTTTTTAAGAGATCTTTATTGGAGTGTAATTGCTTCACAATACAGTGTTAGTTTCTGTTGTAAAACAAAGTGAATCAGCCATATGCATAAATACATCTCCATATCCCCTCCCTCTTGAGCCTCCTCCCAACCCTCCCTATCCCACCCCTCTAGGTGGTCACAAAGCACCGAGCTGATCTCCCTGTGCTATGCGGCTGCTTCCCACTAGCTACACATTTTACATTTGGTAGTGTATAAATGTCCATGCCACTATCTCACTTCACCCCAGCTTCCCCCGCCACCCCATGTCTGCAAGTCCATTATCTAAGTCTATGTCTTTATTCTGCCCCGCCACTAGGTTCATCAGTACCATTTTCTTTTTTTTTTTAGATTCCATATATATGTGTTAGCAAACGGTATTTGTTTTTCTCTTTCTGACTTACTTCACTCTGTATGAGAGACTCTAGGTCTAGCCACCTCACTACAAATAACTCAGTTTCATTTCTTTTTATGGCTGAGTAATATTCCATTGTATATATATGCCACATCTACTTTATCTATTCATCTGCCGATGGATACTTAGGTTGCTTCTATGTCCTGGCTATTGTAAATAGTACTGCAATGAACATTAGGGTCCATGTGTCTTTTTGAATTATGGTTTTCTCTGCATATATGCTCAGTAGTGGGGTTGCTGGGTCATATGGTAATTCTATTTTTAGTTTTTTGAGGAACCTCCATACTGTTCTCCATAGCGACTGTATAAATTCACATTCCCACCAACAGTGCAAGAGGGTTCCCTTTTCACCACACCCTTTCCACTATTTATTGTTTCTAGATTTTTTTATAATGGCCATTCTGACTGCTGTGAGGTGATACCTCACTGTAGTTTTTTGTTTTTTTTTTTTTTTGCGGTACGTGGGCCTCTCACTGCTGTGGCCTCTCCCGCTGCAGAGCACAGGCCCCAGACGCGCAGGCCCAGTGGCCATGGCTCACGGGCCCAGCCGCTCCGCAGCATGTGGTTCCCTTTGGTTTTTTTTTTTTTTTTTTTTTTGCGGTACGTGGGCCTCTCACTGCTGTGGCCTCTCCCGCTGCAGAGCACAGGCCCCAGACGCGCAGGCCCAGTGGCCATGGCTCACGGGCCCAGCCGCTCCGCAGCATGTGGGATCCTCCCGGACCAGGGCACGAACCCGTGCCCCCCACGTCAGCAGGTGGACTCCCAACCACTGCGCCACCAGGGAAGCCCCTCACTGTAGTTTTGATTTGCATTTCTCTAGTAATTAGTGATGTTGAGCATCTTTTCATGTGCCTCTTGGCCATCTGTATGTTTTCTTTGGTGAAATGTCTATTTAGGTCTTCTGCCCATTTTTGGATTAGATTGTTTGTTTTTTTGATATTGAGCTCCACGAGCTGTTTGTATATTTTGGAGATTAATCCTTTCTCTGCTGTTTCATTTGCAAGTATTTTCTCCCGTTCTTTTCATCTTGTTTATGGTTTCCTTTGCTGTGCAAAAGCTTTGAAGTTTCATTAGGTCCCATTTGTTTATTTTTGTTTTATTTCCATTACTCTAGGAGGTGGGTCAAACAAGATCTTGCTGTGGTTTATGTCAAAGAGTGTTCTGCCTATGTTTTCCTCTAAGAGTTTTATACTGTCTGGTCTTATATTTATGTCTTTAATCTGCTTTGAGTTTAATTTTGTGTATGGTGTTAGGGAGTGTTCTAATTTCATTCTTTTAGATGTAGCTGTCCAGTTTTCCCAGCACCTCTTACTAAAGAGGCTGTCTTTTCTCCATTGTATATTCTTGCCTCCTTTGTCATAAATTAGGTTGACCATATGTGCGTGGGTTTATCTCTGGGCTTTCTATCCTGTGCCACTGATCTATATTTCTGTTTTTGTGCCAGCACCATACTGTCTTGATTACTGTAGCTTTGTAGTATAGTTTGAAGTCGGGGAGCCTGATTCCTCCCGCTCTGTTTTTATCCCTCAAGACTGCTTTGGCTATTCAGGGTCTTTTGTGTTTCCATACAAATTGTAAAATTTTTTGTTCGAATTCTGTGAAGAATGCCACTGGTAGTTTGAAAGGGATTGCATTGAATCTGTAGATTTCTTTGGGTACTATAGTCATTTTCACAATGTTGATTCTTCCTATCCAAGAACATGGTATATTTCTCCATCTGTTTATCTCATCTTTAATTTCTTTCATCAGTGTTTTATAGTTTTCTGAGTACAAGTCTTTTGCCTCCTTAGGTAGGTTTATTCCTAGGTATTTTATTCTTTTTGTTGCAGTGGTAAATGGGATTGTTTCCCTAATTTCTCTTTCTGATTTTTCATTGTTAGTGTATAGGAATGCCAGAGATTTCTGTGCATTAATTTTGTATCTTGCAACCTTACCAAATTCTCTGATTAGTTCTAGTTTTTTCTGGTGGCATCTTTAGGATTTTCTATGTATAGTATCATGTCATCTGCAAACAGTGACAGTTTTACTCCTTCTTTTCCAATTTGTATCCCTTTTATTTCTTTTTTCTTCTCTGATTGCCGTGACTAGGACTTCCAAAACTATGTTGAATAAGAGCAGCAAGAGGGTACAACCTTGTCTTCTTCCTGATCTTAGTGGAAATGCTTTCAGTTTTTCACCACTGAGTATAGTATTTGCTGTGGGTTTGTCATATACGGCCTTTATTATATTGTGGTAGGTTCCCTCTATGACCATTTTCTGAAGAGTTTTTAACATAAATGGGTGTTGAATTTTGACAAAAGCTTTTTCTGCATCTATTGAGATGATAATATGGTTTTTATCCTTCAATTTGTTAATATGGTGTATCACATTGATTGATTTGCCTATATTGAAGAATCCCTGCATCCCTGGGATAAATCCCACTTGATCATGGTGTATGATCCTTTTAATATGTTGTTGGATTCCGTTTGCTAGTATTTTGTTCAGGATTTTTGCATCTATATTCATCAGTGATATTGTTCTATAGTTTCCTTTTTTTGTGATACCTCTCTGGTTTTGGTATCAGGGTGATGGTGGCTTCATAGAATGAATTTGAGAGTGTTCCTCCTTCTGCAATGTTTTAGAAGAGTTTGAGAAGGATGGGTGCTAGCTCTTCTCTAAATATTTGATAGAATTTGCCTGTGAAGCCATCTGGTCCTGGACTTTTGTTTGTTGGAAGATTTTTAATTACACTTTCAATTTCATTACTTGTGATAGGTCTGTTTATATTTTCTAATTCTTCCTGGTTCAGTCTTGGAAAATTGTACCTTTCCAAGGATTTGTCCATTTCTTTGTGGTTGTCCATTTTATTGGCATATAGTTGTTTGTAGTAGTCTCTTATAATCCTTTGTATTTCTGTGGTGTCAGTTATGATTTTCCTTTACCATTTCTAATTTTATTGATTTGCATCCTCTCCCTTATTTTCTTGATGAGTCTGGCTAAGGGTTTATCAGTTTTGTTTATCTTCTCAAAGAACCAACTTTTAGTTTTATTAATCTTTGCTACTGTTTCCTTTGTTTCTATTTCATTTATTTCTGCTCCGATCTTTATGATTTCTTTCCTTCTATACTGACATTGGTTTTCTTTGTTCTTCTTTTCCTAGCTGCTTTAGGTATAGGGTTAGATTGTTTATTTGAGATTTTTCTTGTTTCTTGAGGTGAGATTGAATTGCTATAAATGTCCCTCTTAGAAATGCTTTTGCTGCATCCCATAGGTTTTGGGTCGTTATACTTTTGTTGTCATTTGTTTCTATGTATTTTTTTTCTTCTTTGATTTCTTCAGTGATCTCTTGGTAATTTAGTAGTGCACTTCAGCCTCCATGTATTTGTGGGGTTTACAGGTTTTTCCCTGTAATTGATTTCCAGTCTCATAGCATTGTGGTCAGAAAAGATGTCTGATACGATTTCAATTTTCTTAAATTTTCTGAGGCTTGATTTGTGACCCAAGATGCGATCTATCCTGGAGAATGTTCCGTGCGCACTTGAGAAGAAAGTGTATTCTGCCACTTTCAGGTGGAATGTTCTATAAATATCAATTAAATCTATCTGGTCTACTGTGTCATTTAAAGCTTGTGTTTCCTTATTTATTTTCTATTTGGATGATCTGTCAATTGGTGTAAGTGGGGTGTTAAAGTCCCCTATTTTTATTGTGTTACTGTTGATTTCCCATTTCATGGTTGTTAGCATTTGCCTTATGTATTGAGATGCTCCTATGTTGGGTGCACAAACATTTATAATTGTTATATCTTCTTCTTGCATTGATCCCTTGATCATTATGTAGTGTCCTTCCTCATCTCTTGTAACAGCCTTTATTTTAAAGTCTATTTCATCTGATACGAGTTTGCTACTCCAGCTTTCTTTTGATTTCCATTTGCATGGAATATCTTTTTCCATCCCTTCACTTTCAGTCTGTATGTGTCCCTAGGTCTGAAGTGGGTCTCTTGTAGACAGCATATATATGGGTCTTGTTTCTGTATCATTCAGCCAGTCTGTGTCTTTTGGTTGGAGCATTGAATCCATTTACATTCAAGGTTATTATTTTTTTTTCTTTTCACACACACACACACACACACTGTATTTTTTTTTACAACAGATAAATAAACTGACACCAAGCATTGTAAATGGATGACCACGACAAAAGCAACAATGATTGCAATTACCAAACACAAAACACACTCATACTATGTCATAATATTGACATTCAGTCCTGTAATCCTCCACTGTAAGAGCTCCCTTACTTTGCAGTGAAAATTGATTTGTATATTTTTTGCCTCTGAGTCCTTGTGGGATTTTTTTTTTTAATTCAAACCGAAAGTCATAAAAATTATAATCATCCTCATCAGTTCACTCAGTCCCATCTTGATCTTTTGTTAGCACTTTTATGAATTCATCAATTTTCCATTAGAGTTCTGAAAATGCTTATTCATCCAGTTCAGCAGTATAGTCAGTTACCAGAAACCTGTACTTGTCAGAGTCTTTTCCATGAATTCCTTAAAGATGAAACCCTTTTACAGGAACATTTTTGCAAAAGCATCAGAGTATACCCAGAACTATCTGTAAATGACAAAAGACTTAGAAGTGACCACGGTTAAAGATTTGATGAAAGTTCATAATAATGTAATTGACAAGGAAATTTAGTTATTTCTGAGATATACATTTTAAAGTAATAACTAGAATTATGACTTATAACGTTATAACAGAACATATAAGATTTTTAGAAATTTCATGTAATGTCTGAAACATTTATATTAACATATTTCCATACAAATAACCCAAAGAAAGTTTAGTATTAGTTGTTTTTTTGTTTGTTTGTTTATACTGCAGGTTCTTATTAGTCATCAATTTTATACACATCAGTGTATACATGTCAATCCCAATTGCCCAATTCAGCACACCACCATCCCCACCCCCCATGGCTTTCCCCCGCTTGGTGTCCATACGTTTGTTCTCTACATCTGTGTCTCAACTTCTGCCCTGCAAACTGGTTCATCTGTATCAAGGTTATTATTGATATGTATGTTCCTATTACCATTTTCTTAATTGTTTTGGGTTTGTTTTTGTGGGTCTTTCCTTCTCTTGTGTTTCCTGCCTAGAGAAGTTTCTTTAGCATTTGTTGTAAAGCTGGTTTGGTGGTGCTGAATTCTCTTAGCTTATGTTTGTCTGGAAAGCTTTTGATTTCTCTGTTGAATCTGAATGAGATGGTTGCTGGGTGGAGCAATCTTGGTTGTAGGTTCTTCTCTTTCATCACTTTAAGTATATCCTGCTACTCCCTTCTGGCCTGCCGAGTTTCTGCTGAAAAATCAGCTGATAACCTTATAGGGATTCCTTTGTATGTTATTTTTTGTTTTCCCTTGCTTCTTTTAATATTTTTTCTTTGAATTTAATTTTTGTTAGTTTGATTAATATGTGTCTTGGTGTGTTTCTCCTAGGGTTTATCCTGTATGGGATGCTCTGTGCTTCCTGGATTTGGGTGACTATTTCCTTTCCCATGTTTGGGAAGTTTTCCACTATAATCTCTTCAAATGTTTTCTCAGACCCTTTCTTTTTCTTCTTCTGGGACCCCTATAATTTGAATGTTGGTGCGTTTAGTGTTGTCCCAGAGGTCTCTGAGATTGTCTTCAACTCTTTTCATTCTTTTTTCTTTGTTCTGTTCCTCAGCAGTTATTTCCACCATTTTGTCTTCCTGCTCACTTGTTCGTTCTTCTGCCTCAGTTATTCTGTTATTGATTCCTTCTAGTGTATTTTCCATTTCAGTTACTGTGTTTTTCATCTGTTTGTTTGTTCTTTAGTACTTCTAGATCTTTCATAAACATTTCTTGTATTTTCTCAATCCATGCCTCCATTCTATTTCAGAGATTCTGGATCATCTTTACTATCATTACTCTGAATTCTTTTTCAGGTAGATTGCCTACTTCCTCTTCATTTATTTGGTCTTGTAGATTTTTACCTTGCTCCTTCATCTGTGACATTTTTATTTTGCCTTCTCAATTTTCTTTTTCCTTTTTTTTTATAAGTGAGATTGTGATCCTGTCTTACTGGTTGTTCGGCCTGAGGCTTCCAACACTGGAGTCTGTAGGCTGTTGGGTAGAGCTGGGTCTTGGTGCTGAGATGAGGACCTCCAGGAGACCTCACTCCAATGAATATTCCCTGGGGTCTGAGGCTCTCTGTTAGTCCAGTGGTTCGGACTCAGAGCTCCCACCACAGGAGCTTTGTCCCAACCCCTGGCTCATGAACCAAGATCCCGCAAGTCACGCAGGGTGGCCAAAAAAAAAAAAAAAAAGGACAATAACAAAGTAAAAAATAAAATTAGACTTAGAAACTAACAGCTATGTTAGAAAACATATAAAAATAAAAATATAGACGAAACAACAACTGGAAGGTAAAACAGAGCCACAATAGTAAAAAAGAGGAGAAGAAAGAAAAAAAAGGTGGAAAAGGCCTTGGCTGTGGAGGGCAGGGCCTAAGCAGGGGTGAGGTTTGGGTGGTGCGTGGGGCCTCTGCTTAGGACCCACAGGGCTGGAAAAGTCTGAGGTTGGGGGGGCCTTAGGCTCAACAGAAGAGGCCCAGGTGTGCTTCCCACCTCTGGTCTCAGAGGGCAGAGGACCCCACCTGGGAGCCCAGCAGGCTTCCTCCACTCCTCTCCTGTTCCTCCTGGAGGTCCCCTCTCACATGCCTCTCCTGATCTCCCTCATGCTCCCAGCACCAACCCGGCCTGGAGGGGACCTCTGAGGGCATAGGACCTGGCCCAAGAGCTGGGCAGACTTCCCTGGCCGATTGGGCAGGGGAAACGCTGGGCCCATTCCCCCCTTGATCTGAGTCCCCAAGGGTCCCTCTCAGCCACCCCTCAGGGGCGCTGGTCCTGTCTGGCCTCCATACTCCCACGTCCTACCAGTTTGCTTGGGGGTTCTTCCTGTCACCTTGGGCATCGGTGTCCCCCACCAGCATACAGTAGGCACCCTAGTTGTGGGGAGACGTGAACTCTGCATCTTCCCACACTGCCATCTTGACTTCACCCCCCCCCCCGCAATAACTGTATTTTTAAATGCTTATGTCACACCCTAGGTACAGAAAGACTAGGAATTGGATGGTGTAAATCTCCCACTTATGGTTCTGAAGCCAAGTTGACAGAATCTTTCGGTGGGTGGGACTTCACAGAATTCCTTCTTACAAATTTCAGTAAGGTGGTCTATGCCCTATCCAATGCAGGAAGAGACTGATTGTTGCTATCTGCCTATAACATTTTTCTGCATATTTCAGATTCGATCAGTAAAGTGTCCTTGGATAACAATGTGTACATAGTAATGTTGTTCAATAGCAATGGGTGTGTAGTCTGGGGACTGACCTAATACTCCTTTCTCAGGAATCTGAAAGGGGGAGAAAACTAACTCATGTCTCTACTCCTCAGACATTGTGTTTCTTGCTTTGTTGGGAGTCCCGTTATCTAATTTGCCTGCATGCTAAAAAAAAAAAAAAAAAAAAGAGAAGAAGAAGTGGGATAGCACTTAATAAAAGGAACATATAAAAGCATAAAATAGTGTGCATGCCTCTGTATTTTGGAGCTGTAATGCAGTCCCTATTACATCATGAGTCATTATTTTAATCTCCTAGAATAGAAGCTCATTATTTAGTAATAATATTTTGTAATGTGACTAAAGTAGTACTTTGTTCTAAATCTAATAAAATCATAGGGCCGGAAAGGATCATTTAAGGTCAATTTCCCACCTTCAGGCAAAAGCACCACATTTCAACCTCATTCTGATACTCTTTTGCAAGTTACTAGAGGACACTTTTACTCTTGGGTGTCATCTTAAATCTAACTGGTTTCATTATGCTTCTTTGTCCTGATTATTGATGAAAATGTTTAAATATTAACATAACAATAACTCTGATTGTCTCTTCTTAGTACCAAACAAAACACTAACCTCCACATTGTCACTTATTCTCCCAAATAATTTGAATTTGAGGATTGTATGCAAAAGAAGGATATTGCAATATGCTGTGGAAGCCCTATTTCCCCCCTCTACTCAGAGCTGGTTCCTGGTAGGTCAGAGATCATTATGGTTATGGTCTTAGGGACAAATGTCTACTGAATGTCCTGAGGCTGTAGAATGCCTGGGAGCAATTAACTGATGATTTCTTTTCTCTGGGCAGCCACTAAGAAGCCATGTGACCTAGATGATTATTTTACTCGCTGTCAATGGAAAATCTTGTTAAAGGGAAAGTAGATGTCATTTACCATTTCCTCTTGGATTTTTAGTTTTGCCATTCTGTCAGAGAAGTTCATCCTTGTTAGGCAGGATTTGTTCTTTCAAATTGATAATCTTGGAATACAGTTGTTTTCTTAAAGGTTTCTGCCTATTGATTTTCAGTTTTCAAGGTTTTTGTTTTACTTGTTTTGGTTTTGTTTTTAGTTTTTAGCTATATTTGAAAATCATTTACCTAAACTACCTCTATTCTAGATGTTTCCCTAGAGTTTATGAAGGTGGTAACTGGCAACTTTACTGTAGTTTAATTTTGTTTCTTCATAAACCTTGGAAGACATCTATGTAAATGACCAAGGCCTAGGAATTTGAGTCATTGCATTTTAGAACTGAAAAGGACATTGAATACCAGCTAATAAATATCCCATTATACAAATTATGAAATAAGGCCCAGAGATTAAATGACTTTGCTGAAACCAATTTACATGTTAGGCAAAACTATGACCCTGATCTTTTGATTTCTAATTCTAGATTCTAATTCCAGCCTATTCCCTAACAATCCAATTTGGGTGTTGAATATAATTAACTATAGCACTTACTATAATCATTGTTCCTAACTATAGCAGGCAGAATGACTGTCCCTCCAAAATGTCTACATCCCAACCCCTAGAACATCTGAATATATGCTAATGGCAAAGAGAAGTTCGGATTGTAGATGGAATTAAGGTTTGCTAAGCAGCTGAACTTAAAATAGGTAGATTATCCTAAACTGTCCTGAGAAGTCCAAAGTAACCACAGGGTCCTTACAAGTGGAAGAGGGAGGCAGAAGAGGAAGTCAGAGTGATGAAACATGAGAAGGACTTGAGCTGCTATTGCTGGCTTTGAAGATGGAGAAGGGCAAACAGCCAAGGAATGTGGGCAGCCTTTAAAGGGCAAGGGATCAGACTCTCCCCTAGAGCTTCCAGAAAGCACTTCACTGTTCACATGTGGATCTTAGCCCAGTGAGACCTGTGTTGGACTTCTAAGCTGTAAAATAATAAACTCATGTTGTTTTAAGCCACTTAGTTTGTGGTAACTTACAGCAGCCATAGAAATGAAAAAAGCACTAACAAAGTACTGATGGCTGCTTAATGGGAAATTTTCTTTCCACGGAATAAATATTAACCTCTTCTCCTTTTCCTTTTTTTTTTTTTTTAATACCACCTTAAGATAGTTAAGCTCTTAAGACAGTATTTGCCTCTTGCTAGGAAACAAATATCATTTAGTATTAATTTATTGCATTTTCCATAGACAGACACAAGTTCATGCACAGTTAACCAAAAGAAGGAGAGACCAGGAGGGAGGTTCAGAGGATGTCCCTGACATACTTCATCAGAATGCCCTTGGGGCAGCCGGAGAAGAAGGCTTTTGATATATGCGGCTACAACTCTCTGTGTGACAGATAAAAACATTTCAAGGCTTGACTGTGGATAATAGACGTTTCTGTAAACTAACTACTGCCCATGATATTTACAGTCTATGATCAAGGACATTAATGCTCATAAAATTCTGTCCCTTCAGAACACACTTTCCACTCAAAAGCAGCAAAGAGAGACAAAGTCATATATACCCACACCTTCACACGTGCCTCTTATAATAAGACCTTTCACCTGAATAATCATTTTTAGAAATAAGCAAGCCTCAAAGTTTCTGTCACCAATTTTCATATTACCTTGCTACAGAACCATTCTTACATTACTTTAAACCAGCCAAAAGAAAGGCAAGCAGAAACGAATACTTTAAACTCAGTATTCTTTGGTCTAAAAAAATCTTTAGCTTGTCAATATTTCTGAATTTCCACCCATCAAGATATTTTTCTCAAAACCTAGAGAAAGGCCTCAGGTGACTGGCTGTCCCAATCTACCTGGGATTGAGTAAGTTCCTGGGACATGGGACCTTCAGTGCTAAAACAAGGAAAATCTTGAGGAAGAAAGACCATAGATAGGGCTTAAGGGCATGCTTCTGTGTTGAGCCCAAGGCCCTGATGCAGAATGCCCCAGGTACCAGGGAAATCATTTTCCAAGTTTAAGATCCAAGGACTCCCAAACAGGTGAAGTTTGGGCCAAAGAAGAGCCTGCCTTGCTCATAGTATCCAGTATCCTTCTCAGTGATTTACTTACTTTGTGATGAGTAGCTCAAGTTGAAAGGCATAATCAGAGGACAGATCTGACTTCATGGAGAATGTTCTGTACCATCGGCTAAAGCAGAAACTCTGGGTTTTTGCTGACTGGGAAACGTGCTTATGTTCACAGGAGCACCCCCTTTGGTTTATTACAGGGTATTAATAAGCAACCTCAGATCTGTGCTGGAGGCTCAGTTTGATAGCAGGGTCCGTGCAACTGGACACAGTTACGAGAAGTACAACAACTGGGAAACGGTATGATGCGCACGTGATTTAGACAGACATTGCTTTGGGAATTGAACCAAAAATGTCACATTAACCCACAAATGGTTCCATTTGGTAGATAGAGGCTTGGACTCAACAAGTCGCCAGCGAAAATCCAGACCTCATCTCTCGCAGTGCCATCGGAACCACATTTTTAGGAAACACTATATACCTCCTCAAGGTAATCCTTCTTAACCATAACCTTCCCATGTCTGAGGTCTTTAAATCAATGAATTTTAACACATTAACATCTGTTTCACAGACATATTCATCCCAAACATTGTTATATCTGTTTCCCTGCCTCAAACAGATTCCCCAGATTGTTTTATCATATGTGAATTTTTAAATCATTATTTTGATTTATTCAAAAGGAAAAATGCAATAAAATAAGAGAAGTCCTATAAATTTAACCACATTCCTGTAAGCAATGTAAATGATCATCTACCTTGATGAAATTGTCCTCTCTCAGATGTTGTTTGCAAATCCATTTGCTAAAGACGTTCATAAACTTCATATCTATCAGACAACGGTACACAGCGTATCAACAATTTGTTTCTGTCGTCCTCTAATGCCATTTTTATCATGCAATTCTAATGAAGAAAATAAAAAGACATGGAATAAATGGGAGAGAAGGAAAACTTCTTACAAGATTAGCAACAATCATGATTACTTCTAATTACTCATCCAGTTGTCTTGGTCACGTCCCCTAATAGTAGCAGCAGAAAATAACCTCCATGTGAGTACAATTAAGAAAGGTAATCAAGCATCTTCTGAAAAATATGAGCTTGTCAAGCTTAATAAAAATAATAAACAGCCATGTAAGCCTTCAGCTCAAATATTGTGAGTGTCTAGAGGCAAGAACATACCGTGCTAGTATTATGTTTTAATTTAATCATGGAATGTGTCTCTTGCTGCTGTCAGGTTTCACCTGTTGAGTCCAAAGCCCAGATGGGTAGTGAATGTTAACCCCTGAATATGATGAATCACAGTTTCCCTTTTCCTTTTGTTTGTAATAGGTTGGCAGACCTGGACCAAATAAGCCTGCCATTTTCATGGACTGCGGTTTCCATGCCAGAGAGTGGATTTCCCCTGCATTTTGCCAGTGGTTTGTGAGAGAGGTCAGTATGTAGAATGATTACTGGCAGAGGAAAGTAGAAAGTTTTTTTTTTTTTTATTTCAATCAATCCTTTGTAATCTAGCTATAATAAAAGAGAATGATAGCATAGAAAAAATTCATAATTCCAAGGTCCAAGCTATAAAGGTCACCAAGAGAACTTGATAAGGCAAAATTTTTAAACAGTTAACAAATGGTATTTATTTGTATTTCACTCATCTTAACTTTCTTACCCACCTTTGGTAGAAAGGCTAACAGGTAGTAAATATTGTGGATAGGTCATTTAAAAGTTAATGATTGTGGAAAAACCACTAACTTGATCATCATCTCCTAGATAATAATCAATGTATACTTCAGAATAAAAGAAAACAATACATAGTGGTCCTTATTCTAAATGATACTGTTTTCCACTTCTTTATAATTCTAATGGTAAGATATATGTAAAAACCCTTTTAAATATCCATGAGTCCATAATGATATAGATGATTCAATAAATTTAAAAAAGGGAGAGAAGGAATAACTCTTTCTTACAGAAGAATTACAACTAATAGATGTA
Source organism: Lipotes vexillifer (assembly GCF_000442215.2). Lineage (NCBI taxonomy): Eukaryota > Metazoa > Chordata > Mammalia > Artiodactyla > Lipotidae > Lipotes > Lipotes vexillifer. The sequence goes on along the minus strand of NW_006799025.1, from coordinate 3,386,852 downwards.
CAAATGAGCAAAATAGAAAGTTACCATTAGAACACCAGAGTAATAACTACTTCATGAAAATCTACAGATGGATACAAAAATTAGGGGGTACAAATTTAAAGAGAACTAGGTTATTTGCAGCAGCAACGTGTCTCTTAAAAAATATGTATTACATTACAAAAGCAAAATTTACAGTGGAGAAGTCTAGCAGAAACTACCTTAACCAAGTGATCAAGGTCAAGAACACCTGTGTCAAAGTCATAAAGGAAAGTCTGAGGAACTGTCACAGATAAGAGGAGACGTGACGACCAACTACAATGCGGGGAAGCTGGGTAAAAGGTATATGAGAACCCCCTGTATCTGCAACTCTTCTATAAATCTAAAATTACTTCAAAAGTAAAGTTTAAAATATTGAAATACTTTAAAAATATAAGACTATTATTATATACAACATAATTTCTTTTGGGTAAAGCACTTCTGTATCTATTCATTAGGCTCTTGGTTTCTAGACATGTTATGTGTCCAATTGGCACCATTTAACTTCAGTGAGTATCTCACTATCTGCCCTCTAGAAAGAAAGACTTTCATCATTACTTAGGTTACCTCTAATCACAGACCACTAACAGAACATGGTTCTATAGCTCTTCCAACATAAAAAGCACATGCTTTACCATGTGTTATTTTCATAAACATATATGTATAGAGCCATGAAGAATATATAAAAACTGTCACTACACAGAAACCTTAAATATCTTAAAAATCTCTTCAAGCAAGCCTAGGGAAGAGTTGAATGTAAATTTAATATAACCCTGGGGCTGAAGAACTGTGACTAAGAGAACATAATAAATGGGTATGAGGTCCTTCATTCATAGATAGGTATCCACATCACTTAGCAGGGAGAGCCAGACCCTTAACAGAGTTCCCTTCTCAAGAAAGAGGAATAAGAAGACTTCCATCGTTATGCAACTTGAGACTTGGTGACAGCCTCTCCAAAATCCATCAGTGTGATCTCACTTCATAGTGGGAGGCTTTTTCATTCTTCTCCCTCTACTGAGACCATCTACAGGAGGTCTCACCAAAATTAAACAAATTTCCAGATGACAGTATTAGGAATATGCATAGCCATCCACAGACATTCCTTACTTACTAGGAATACCCTCATAGCCTACTAACTTTGAAAAAAAGTTCTTACCCTCATATCCTACTAACTTTGAAAAAAAGTTATTACAATTACTATTTCAAAGGAAATGAGTATTCACGTTCTTTAAAAGTCTTTAATTTTATTGAATTTTTGTTCATCTTTAAAGTAAATAGTTAAAATAAAAAGTAATAATTATATGAGGTATATATGGATGAGATAGAGCAGGGGTCCCCAACGCCCGGGCTGTGGACTGGTACCTGTCCGCGGCCTGTCAGGAACTGGGCCGCACAGCAGGAGGTGAGTGGCGGGTGAGCGAGTGAAGCTTCATCTGCCGCTCCCCAGCGCTCGCGTTACCGCCTGAACCATCACTCGCGTTACCGCCTGAACACCCCCCACCCCCATCCGTGGAAAAAGTGTCTTCCACGAAACCGGTGCCTGGTGCCAAAAAGGTTGGGGACCAATGAAACAGAGTATCCTAGAAAAAGGGAAGAACTAGAAACTATTTTAAACAAAACTGTCAGTAATATTTTGCTTTTTAAATATTAATAATATCTACTTCAAAAGGGGATGCCACTTTTGTTACCAAAGTCAACATTCATATAGTCTTTGTAAATTTTAGCAGCATAATGTATTCCATTTTTCCATGAAATTCTGCTTTGTAATTTATACACAGGCTGTTCGCACCTATGGACATGAGATCCACATGACAAAATTTCTCGACAAGCTAGACTTTTATGTCTTGCCTGTGGTCAATATCGATGGCTACATCTATACCTGGACCAAGGTATATGAACCAATACTGAGAGGGGCTAATGAAATTAAAACCAACCACTTTCTACTGTACTTGTCCTAACCATAAACTGTACTTTTCAGTACCGAATGTGGAGAAAGACCCGCTCCACCAACGCTGGATCCACCTGCATTGGCACAGACCCCAACAGAAATTTTGATGCTGATTGGTGCAGTAAGTATCTGGCTGACCATTTTGCATGCATCTTTTGAAAAGCATAGGAAGAAAGTAACAGGAAAACACAATAGTGTCTAAAATAAGAAAAAAATATAAATTTTTATATTTTAGAGTTCTAACTTTCTGAAAGCACAGACAATAAACAGTTTGTTTATTCAGTCAATAAAAATGTATTGCTTATTCTATTATGTTCCCAGCTGTGCTAGACACTGGAAACATAAGACTGAACAAACCAGACATAATCCTACTACTTGTGGAATGTAAAATCTAGAGGAGACCATCATTAAATAATTATTTAAACAATTATTTAAATAAAATTGTGATATAATTATAATTTTGTGATTCAACTCTCAGTAAATGATTATACTAATATAGAAATTTCTCATGGATATTAGTTTGTCCCTACTTATTAATCTTCTTACACTATATTGATCTCATTGTTTATCACTACACAGGGACATATTGGTGATTTCACATGCAACTTTTTAGCCTGTTAGCTAAAAAACACCCTACTCTTGTGACTAAATGTACGCATACTTTATAATGTACACATACATGAGGATGATTATAAAAACTCCTGTGAAGACAACTTATTTTTTAACTCCCTAACTCTCTAATTTGAAATTTTGAAACATGACCTGTGGGAACGTCAGTAGATGACCATTTGCCATTAACAACAATACGTTTTTCCAGCTATCGGAGCCTCTAAAAACCCCTGTGATGAAACTTACTGTGGATCTGCTGCAGAGTCTGAAAAAGAGACCAAGGCCCTGGCTAATTTCATCCGCAACAACCTCTCTTCCATCAAAGCATATCTGACAATCCACTCATACTCCCAGATGATGCTCTACCCTTACTCCTATGATTACAAACTCCCCGAGAACTATGCTGAGTTGGTAAGTAGTCATGGTAGTAGATATAGTATTTCACTGTTGAGATTTTAAAATTCTATTCCTGGGGAAAAAAAAAAAATTATACAAACAATTTCGGGAATTTCCATTCTTGATTTTCGGTAATAGAAGCAAAAAACTTACCAACACAGATTTACAAGGCATCTGAAATTGGCTACATAAATTGGCTAGAAGAAATGTGATTTTGATGTAGGGAATGATCCCCAAAATGCGGTTAATTCACTAATCTTCAAAATGACAACAGTTCCACTTCCTCCTGCTTCACCACAATACTGACACACATGATGATTTCAGATGCATCTGGGGTAATCAACAAAGTTCCTTCACCTCATACATAATCTTAATCAGAAAGTCAATTTTACCAAGTTGCCTTGAGCTGGATTTGACATGCACAGGCAGAGTATGGTAGATGTCATTAAGAATCTGGCACATTTGGTTGATATCAGGTTAAGTGATAAGATCCTAATATTGCTTATTTCTAAATTGTTGGATTAGGTGAGACACATATGTAAGTCAATCAATGAACAAATGATGTGAATGGGTCCTTACTATATATGAGAAATAATGCAAAGAAAATGAACTATCCCTGACTCAAAAAATTAGCAATCTTGTTGGAGAATCAAGATACAACCACATGAAAAGTTAAATAATATAAGAGTTTTATACTATTCAAATTAACAAATATGGTACACCAATGTATAATTTTTTTAAATAAGCAGGTTTGAATCCTTCAAACAACTTTTTTTTAATTTATGAACATCTGGCTGCCAGAAGTTGGGACCAGTGATCTGAAAGAACAAGTGTAAGATTTAAAGCATTTGAGTTATGCCCAAAAAAAAGAAAAAGTATTCCACCTAGACAATGACATAGATATTTGGCTTACCTAAATGCATAAATTCAAAGACCCAATAACTTTATCAACTGGAAATTGTTTTGTACTTTCAGATTCAGTCTTTCAGAGACCAAATAAAACATGTAATGCTGTAAATATTTTGTGAAGAGCAAAATGGAAAAATAACTCAGCTTCTTAGAAAACTGATAGCTAATAGTTAGCCAGGTCCTGTTCTTTAAAAAAAAAAAAAAAAAAAAAAAATGCTATTTTTCATTTCATTTCATTTCAGGAAAATCTTCCCATTTTCCCTATCTGTAGCCAAAAAACAAAAGAGGACATCATTAGTTGGAACCATTCAATATTTCAGTTTTCCAATTAGGCTCAGTCTGTAAGTGTTCCCAGCAGTGGGTGCTCACAGGCCTGCTGTCCCAGAGATGGATGTGGTCAGCTCCTCATTTCAGTCCTAGATTTCCAGGGCCACCAGAGGAGAGGAGGTGGGGGTATGTTGTTTGCTTAACTCATGTGAATATGTTTAAGCTGTACCACATCAAAAGAGAAAAAGACAAAGCCATAAAAACTAAGCACAAATGAGTTAGTAAGTAAAATATTAAAACTAAAATTATAAACCATATTAAATGTAACAACCAATATATCCAATTTGCTTAATAACTAGTTTTAAACATAAACACTGAAAGACTAATGCTAACAGAAAAGCTTAAAGTGTTCTTTGGAATTGAGCTGCTGCACAAAGTTTCAATACTTTTTCTTACTTGGGGAATACGTTTAAGCCCTGTTAGCGATGAAAACTTTGTTGCCCCACTGGCTCCATACAATAACGTAGTATCTGACTGCTCCAGAAGTCTACAAACTTTCCTTTAAAAAAAAGAATCAAGTAAGTTCTACCTTTAGAATCTCATGAATAATTCTTGCTACTTCCTGTGGTTTCTCCAGGAAAAGACCCAAGACTCAAAGTGAGTTTAGTGGGCCAATTCAATATGTGCCCCAAATGGTGTGAAACCATTCCAGAGAATGTGATCCACTGATACTTTCCTCTAAGAATCACTTCTTCATTTAAAATCAAGGAAAGAGAGGTAATAGTAAAAAATATATATATATATATATATTAGAAATTCCACCCTCCAAAATTGTTTTTAAATTCTAATTAACAAAGAAGTGAAACAGAACTATATCAAAGTAAAATATTCATAATCAATTCTCAAACAAGCATAAACCACAAAATAATCTTACCTTGTTTAAATTTATACCCACAAATCTAATAAATTCAAGGAAAAGGACATGTTACTTCTTATGTTTTCTAGAGCATGATAAGATAGGTGAATAAAATACAAAAGTTCTTTGCACTTACATCACACACATTGATTTAAAAGTTACTTTAATTTCCAATAATCTTTTCTGTGATTAAAATTTTGCCTAGTATCTTAAAAGAGATATTTAAATGCCATCAGTAAAATCTAAGATGCATATTATTTGGTTATTTGATTCATTTGAGATCTGAATTTAGTTTGGCACCCCAAAACAATTTAAATCATTTGAATAGTTAACTAGAAATCCTTTCAGTCTTTTTCTTATTTTGTATAAATCCAATTCACTTACTTCCTAAGAACATTTTGCTAGAACAACTCATAACTATAGTGTTATCACAAACACATGTATAGCCAAAAGAGAATTTGAGTCTCCCAAGAAGAAAGATATTGGCTTTTCCAAGGTTTTTATTTGTAATGAGGCTATCACTTTAAAAAAGTAAAAGTCTTGACCTAGAAAGATGAATGTTCCACCCAAATCTAGTGCCTCCATATTAATTCTCAATTAGAAAAATGTGACCCCACTGTAGAAAACAAAAGATAGTAAAAGACTAATAAGATGAATTATTGGCACCATACCACATTATAGATTAACTCAGAATTTTCTTACAGGACTACAAAGCAGACTTTGTCTTATACAGATTTTAGCATATATATATATGCATGTATATAAGATCATATTTGTAGCTAAAAAAATGCTTCAGTGAAATAATTGGAAGGGAATTATTCTGTATAGAAACATTAGCACTCTCAGTTCAAATTTAGAACATACCGTAAGTAGCAATCCTTTGACATTTGAGTCGTGATGAAAATGCGTACGGCTTCATTTCTGAAAGATCTTACATGTAGATGACCTGACAATTACTTATATCATGAGACAACCTTCAGAGGGAAGAAAGGCAGAGATGGGAATGCAAAAGACCAATGAAGGAAAAGTACAGAAGTAATAGCCTGGATTACAAAGGCTACCAAAATATACATCTTCAGCAGACGAGTAAAAAAAGTTTGAGGAAACATAAGAGTGTCTTACATGCATAATGCTTTCCTGACTGCAAACTGTTTTTACACGCATATATTATTTAAAGAAAGAATACAAAATGCACTGTGAGTTTCCAATGACTTCATAAACGTCCAGTCCCTCAGCGTTGACTTCTTCAGTATAAAGCTATCACTATCTTCAAAGGAAGTTTTAAGATCCAGAAAAAGAATATACATTTCCAAAATTCTAAAGGGTAATGAAATATTGAGTTATATGACCTCTTTATCATCAGAGGAAATAAAATCTAGGAGACATAATTGAAAAGGCTCCCAAACCTATCCATATCTTTGCATTTATTGAGCATGGAAAAGCTCCCAATCTTTGGTCTACCTTCCCCCCAAAGAGGCACACACGGCTCTGTTAATAATAATTATTACTATAATACTACTTCTAAATTCAAAGGCAGAAACCCAGAATAATAACCAATCAACTAAGTATCTTCACCCATTTCCCAGACTGACCAAATGGAAAGCTGATGTATACTACACAAAGATGCCAATCCAGGGCATGCAAATATCATTACATTTCTACATTAGAAGCACAGTTTCACAGGTGGAAATCTTGGAATTTCTCTGGTTCTGCTTTCTCATTTTCTAGCTTAGACAATGCAGGCTTGGTTAAGCCAACACCAGTAGTAGAGGCAGCCTTGGGCATGGAGCTAGTGGACGCTGAAGAATTTCCTAAGCTGCCCCAACTTCCAAAGATGCACACACACTTATTTGTGTGGCCGTGTTCTATGGTGGTGCTCCATGCAGTCGGTTTGCAAAAGACCATTCATTAAATAAAGTCTTTTATCCCACAAATATATCATTATTACCTCCGACCCCAGACATTGCTAAGGATTTACACTGGTCAAGTAAGATCCCTGACTTCTCAGGGCCCAGTCTTCATGATTCTGGCCAGTACTTGCATGGGTATACGTACATTAACCAGGAGAAATATGACAGTCTAAAAATTTCTGAAAAATTATTAAACTTGACCAAAAGATAGAAATCCATTTCTAAAATCTAACACCTTCTAGTCCAGAGACACCTCACTACCTCTTAATTAAAGCTTTAGTTAATGAGCCACCAAAATAGAAACCCACTGCTCCACCCAAGCACATGAGCATAAACCGAGACTATGATTAGAGATAAACATAAAAATCAGGGGGCAAGAAATATTGTGATTAGGAGGTGGACAATTGCAGGGCCACGCGCACACTCCATCACTGCTGTCACCACGTCCTTGCCTAATAACTAGAGCAACAGGGTCACAGTCCCTGTGTCAGGCAGGTTGCCAGCAACTAAGGCAGACAGGACTGGAGGCACAGAACATTTGCTTCAGGAATTTTCTCAGAATTTCTAATCTCACTTATAAGACAAAAAAATTTTAAATGACAACTGCAGAATTTCTTTGATTAGAAAAACCGGTTGCTGATTTCCCATTATACATTTTAAGTGGCTTTTTGGCCTGTTAAAATTCTCCTGCAGGGCCTGGTCAGTACATGACTCATCAGACAATTACCAGAAATTCCACTGAGCACCTATTAAGTGCTCGGCATAAACCATGGTTCCTGCCATGAGGAAGGGAGCAGAGGGGGTCAGCCTGTTGTGAATGTTCTCTCGAAGGAAGAGTGGGAGTGAGGTAACCAGGTTACCGAGGGACTTTAATGTCAGGATGACTCCTGTGTCACAGTGGGCCCTGGAGCCAGTAACCTGGTAAACAGAATGGCCACGTCAAATACAGAACTCCCAGTTAGATCTGATTTCAGATAAACAACAAATAATTTTTAGTGTTTAAGTATGCTCCAAATATCACATGGGACAAACTTATACTGGAAAAGCATTCATTGTTTACCTGAAATTTAAATTTAACTGGGTATCCTGTATTTTTGGCTAAATCTGGCAACCCTGCAGGTAAAGTGTGATTTTGTGATTTTGGCCAGTGTGACCTAGCAGCGGCACTTCGGAGACACTTGTACTATAGTCAACAGAGGAAAACAAGGCATTCAGAGCACCTTTAAAATGAGCTGTCTTCTTTTTCAGTTTTTCTCTCTAAAATACTTTCTTGTTTAACATAACTACGTCTTTTATCTGACTTTCCTTTAAGGTAATTTTGCCTCCTTCCCTTCCCCCAGACGACATCTGGCAGGGGTGGGGGTGGGGGGCCTTTTTGATTGTTGTCACTGTGGGAGTGCTCCCGGCATGCCTTGGGTGGAGGCCAGGGGAGACTGATAAACACCCTACAAAGCTCAGGACAAGCCTCCACAGCAAAGGATTATCCAGCCCACGTGTCACAAGTGCCAAGGTGGAGAAAAAACCCTGCTTTAAGCAAAGGTAAGAAAAGTCTCATTCCTGGCCAAAGGTCCCTGGCTTTCAGGATCCTACACCTCCTCACAAAGAGCTTACAATTTTCCGCAAATCTCAAGTGTGGGAGAGTACATTCCCATCATACGGCATTTATTTATTTATTTATTCATTTATTTATTTATTTTGCGGTACGCGGGGCCTCTCACCGTCGTGGCCCCTCCCGTTGCGGAGCGCAGGCTCCGGACGCGCAGGCTCAGCGGCCGTGGCTCACGGGCCCAGCCGCTCCGCGGCACGTGGGATCTTCCCGGACCGGGGCACGAACCCGTGTCCCCTGCATCGGCAGGCGGACTCTCAACCACTGCGCCACCAGGGAAGCCCCGGCATTTATTTTTTAACATTTATTTGGAAGAAGCACCACCGCCACCGGGGGGAAAAAAAAAAAAAAATTCTGGACTTTGCAACTTCAGCTGACTCATGCTTCACATTTTACCTGAATTTTAAAGAGCTTAAAAATATGTATTCAGATCAGCCAAAGAAAGAATTCGGTTTCCACCAGTGAAAGCATTGCCACACTCCCCATGGAGTCTGCCAGAAGAGACAGGCCCTGCTCTCTAAAGCAGGCCTTCCCGCACTCCTTGCCTTTTCTTCACCTCAAGGTTTGGCGACCAGAGCCTGCGCTTGTTTAGTCTCCTCCTTTTTCTCAGAAGCATATTTGTTTCAAAGGCTTTCTCCACAGTCCCTGCCTCAGCAGGCCTTGGAGGCTGCTCCTTTTGCACCAAACTTATCAAAGTTCAATTCCTCATTGGTCCCTTGGTGTAAGCTACCCATTATCACAGGACAGAAGGAAGGAAACTGCTGCTAAAGATCATTTTGACGCTTCCATTATCACATGTATTCACCCAGAGGGATGGTTAAACTCAGAACTTCAAGTTAGAAACAAAGTTCTGAAGAAAATTCCCTTTGAATTGGTATAGACCCCACCGTCAGTTTGGGGCTTTCGTTTTCTTGTACGGTAATGATGGACCAGTGGAAGATTAGAAGAGGCGAGACCGCCCTGTCATGACACTTGGCTGTGTCCGTAGACGTTGCAGTGACGACCATGAGCACAGTCACGGGACTGGGCTTCCTGATCACATGTTCCCTAGGACTGCAGGTCAGTGGAAAAGAACACCCTCGCCTTATTCATCTCACCAGCCCCCTGGAGCTCAGAGCCTGGGGAAACATTACACTAGTTGGTCCTTTGTCTCTTGGGCTTTGAGTTAGATGTGACATTTTAGACTCTCTCTGTCTTCTGCTCTATGACCAAGGCCTCTTTTTAAGAAAACAGGTGACAAAAGGGAACATGCATAAGACGTGGTAGGAAACTCATATCTAAGGATTAATAAAGGCTGGCCATGTTTGGCCTTGACTGAAAGCAAAGTTTTCTCTGAGGCTGATTTATATTTAGCTTCCTTCTGTTCTTTACAACTGGTAAAACCAGCTCTAGCAACACTTCTTTTGAAGTATTCCAAGGCCACAAGGAGAAGTGAAAAAGAGCACAGGATTTAAAGCAAGAAGAACCTAGCTCAAGTCAGCCACTTATGGGGCTGCATGCCCTTGGGCAAGTTCTTTTATCCTCTCTGAGTTTCAGTCCTTTTATCTGTAAAATGGGGATAAAAATATCTAGCTCTTATCAAGAGCTCTTTGTCAAAGTCTAAGGTTTTATGTAAATGTTAGTTCTTATTTTGAACCCACTGAGCAAGGATGTAAGATCTCCCTCAAATGGCAGGTCATATAGAAAATGTCATTAATTAGAGTTTCAAGACATGGATCATGCTCTCTGATGTACTATTGTTTCTGCCAGTCTTTTGTCAGCTGTCTTAGTCCCTTTTTACAGAAACATACAAGGAAAAGGAGTTACCTCTCTAATATTTTAGCAAATTCAGGAATCACCCCTCTCTCTGCCATTTCTGGCAGGGGTCAGTCACCCAGCTTGGTTGGAACATTCCCACCAAGCGTGCTGCCCCCATGGCATTCCATTCTGCTAGAAAATTCTGTGTTGATGAAATGTGGACAGATAATGTTACGAAGATAAATGAGCAACATTTGTAAAAGTATTTGAACTCTTAAAAAAAAAGAAAAGACCCACACTGATTCCAGGGTTTTTTGTTACAATACTTGGAACTTAAAATATGATATTTTGGTTGATTAAAGTCTGCTCTGACTCTTTTGTCTCTTGGCCTCAGAGGGGCTAAGAGAAAGGGTCTACAGACTTCACTTTTTTTTATCAAAGGAAATAAGTTAAGTGCCCAGCAGAGGTCAATGTCTAAATGTGGTAACCCATCAACCATCACGACATGGTACCACCACTCTCCCCACAAGCATCCTCAATCTCCACTCAGGGGGGTCACAGTCCAGCCTTTGTAGAGCTCAGCACTCTGCACCCCCATCCAAATCAGGCTCACCTGAAGCCCTAGGAAGAGACTAAATCAACCAACCAACAATGTGCTAGGTGTTAATGCAATCTGCTGAGGATACAAGATGAATAGCCAAGAATCCTCCCCCCACAAAAAGCTCACCTAGGGGACAAATAGATGCAAAAACAAATGATTACAGCACAGAGTGATAGGAACTCTGATAGAGACATGTGAGTCCTCACAAAGAAGGGGTGCTCATTGCTCCCTAAGAGAGTTGGGGGCAGCTTTGCAAAGAAGATGACATTTAGACTGAATTTGGAAGAACAATAGCAAAGCCTCCTTGTGAACAAAGAGGGAA
>NW_006799025.1:3320052-3375590 GCF_000442215.2 Lipotes vexillifer | reverse complement strand
GAACAAAGAGTGAAAGAGATTTCCTACAAAGGCAGAAGGACACCCAGCATCACGGAGGCCAGGAGAGGCGGGGAAGGGCACAGAAAGTAGTCAGGGAAGCCTGGCTCGGAGGGAACATGGGGATGCACGGCAAGTGATGCAGCCTGAGAGAGAAGAGAGAGACAAACTCACAAAGACTCTTTACGTCAAGAAAGGAGGCCAGACTTCAACAGAAGGTGAGAGAGCCATTGAAGGACGTGATGATGAGGTGATGGTCAGAGGACAAGTGATGAGGTAGACATCAAGATGAGAGAGCAACTTAGGACAAGGAGAACCAAGGCTGAGACACAGACTAGATGTCCCTTCAGTGGGTACCCGTGACAGGAACAAAATAACAGCCATTTTAAGTTAACATCCATCTTAGATATTGCTTCAGCATCACAGGCAGAGCAACTGTTTCCAAAAGATGCCTCTGAAGGCTTAGAAAGCACTTGGTTATTGCTCTAAGGAAAGGCAAACTAAACATTTTTGTGTGGCCCTAAGGGTAGTTATGACTAAATAGATAAGTTGATAAATCAGAAGCAATAACAGATCACAAGTAAGCCCCTTCAATTTTGCCAGATAACTCAATTCTTATGTTACACCAATAAAAATATTGAGAGACTTGAAGGTCATTTGACACACAGGAGGTCAAGAGATAAAGACAATGATCTTGTCTATAGTCATCATAACTTCTCACATTTGGAACTAATCCTGAAGAATTTCTTTTTTTACAGCTTTACTGGGATGTAACTGACATATAACACTGTGTAAATTTAAGGTGTACAATGTGATGATTTGATACACGTATATACTGTAAAATGTTTACCACATTAGTTTACACACCCTCTACCTCACATAATTGTCATTTTGTTGTTACGGTGAGAACATTAAAGCTCTATTCTCATTGCCATCTTTAAATATACGACACAGTATTGTTAACTATAGTCACAGTGCTATACAGCAGTGGCCCCCAACCTTTTTGGCACCAGGGACCGGTTTCATGGAAGACAATTTTTCCATGGACCAGGGGTGGGGCAGGGGGATGGTTCAGGCAGTAATATGAGCCATGGGGGGCGGCAGACGAAGCTTCGCTCACTCAACCACCACTCACCTCCTGCTGTGCGGCCTGGTTCCTAACAGGCCACGGACTAGTACTGGTCCATGGCCCAGGGGTTGGGGAGCCCTGCTGTACATTACATGCCTGGAATTTATTAGAATCTTATTTCTACTAACTAAAAGTAAGAATTCAATGTTTAAGGGGGAAAAAAAGCAGAACAGAAGAAAAGCCTGAGGAAGGTAGCTAGGGAAGGAATAAGAGTTCTTTAGGATTAGAGGTTCTGCCTTACAGAAAAATAAGTAACTAGAAATTTCCTTGGATGAATCGCAAGTTAAAGAAATTGTAGAACAGTAGGAAACATGTTGTTTGCCTACCAAAAGAACAAGTACCTCACCATGTTTCACGTCTCTAAAAGATGGTTTTAAATGTATTCTGAGCATTGTGCAATGTTTACAGATTATTTCTGATTTCAACTGGCAACAGGCCTTATACTAAAGGATGAAGAGAAGACCTAACTCTAGTATGTTGGTTAGAATAAGATTAAACAACAGAAACAATACCTTTAGATCACAACAGTAAAGATTCCATACAGTATGAGAAAGCACATATTAGTTTACCAGTTTGGGAAAAAGGGAAATGAAACCCTAAAATGTTCAAATTACTGTCCCAAAACTCTAAGAATAATAAGTTAGTTCCAAGAAACTGATTGCATCATTTCAGACCAGAAAGTCATGATTTAAGTTTTATAATTCCTTTTAAATGTCCAAATTTACCACTTGTTTCGATGAAGCATTGATGCTTTGGGAGCTGCAATTCTTGAAGTCTTACAGCCATGCCCTCATCAATTTGACTTAAGACTTGACTGAACTGGTTTTAATATTAGAACAAGGATTAAGGGAAGCTGCTATTCTGTAAAAACAGAATTATTCTGATGTCATCACCAACTTCAGTTTAAGTTGGTGATCACCAACTTCACCAACAGTTTTCCAGGCATATGTACAAGACAATTATGATGCCAAACTAAGATATATAGCTAGTTTCATAGCCAGAATGAGTTACGGCTAATTCTCCTGTAATAACAGTCAGATTCACAAATCTGTGTTCTCCAGACAGAAAAGTAAAGCTTGCTTTCAAAGTGATTCAGTTAAATAGACAATTTGTCAGTGGATACTGGAGAGTTTACTGTGCAGGGAGGAGCTGAGTGCACAGCCCTTCTCCCTGAGGGGCTGGGTGTAGGGGCGGGAGGGCAGCGGGTCTGATGAGAAGATGATGCTGCTCCTAATAAAACAAAAAAACCCACATAAGTTAATGCTTGCTACTTTTTTAAATTCTGGAATTCAAGTGTTCTGCCTTTTGAAATAAAATAAATGTTCTCTCATTTTTCGGTCTAAAAAATCTTCCATGCTGGAACTACCACTCCTCCTTGGAATTGTCCATTCTTAAGCATTTTTACACTATCACTGAAGGTTGCACCGACTATCCAATCATTCTTTTGAGTGGTTTTTAACACTCCTACCCCAACTCACATAATCCTGTCATGACTTAATCTTCGCTTTATAACCTGCCCTATTTCCAGGTGGTTTTTGCATTGTTTTGTTTGGAATCATTTTGTACAGTTTTTGATTTTTGTTTGTTTGCCTCTAACAGGTAGACAATCTCTTTGCACAACCACAAAGAGCTCCTTGCCTCCTGCTTTTCTCTCACAAGCTCCAGAGACAAGATAGATTTGCCAGACTAATCCTTAGATATAACCTAATTCTTCATACACAGTGACATTTTACTATGTCAATAAATGTGGTATCTGGGACAGTTACAAATCACTATAGCCTCATTTCTCCAGCCTGAGCTAAGGTTCAAAAAAAAATGTTTAACAAGCCTAAATAAGAATTCCAGGGGAAAAAAAGAGCAACTAAATTCTATGTAAATAAAAAAGAAAACAAAGTAAAAGAATAAACTCTGAATACAACAAGAGTTTACAACTAGGACCCAGATTTTACTGCAATGATCATTTAAAATAAATGTAAGGGCCTAATTCTCAAATAATAGGGTAAGAAGAGTGCTAGCCATCTCGGAGCTTCAACAAACAGTTACTGAGTAACCACTAAGTAACAAACCCTGGGCTGGGCCCTGGGGACACGGAGATAAAGGACAGAAAAAGTCACTGAGAACTCAGAGGGCAGCTAATGATACTGACACAATATGACACAACTCTGTGTGTGACAAAGAGAAGCTCAGAGTGAGTGCTTGAGGAGAGCATTAGGGAAGACATCCTTCCACAAGAATCACTTGGATCATATGACAAAGTTCGCTGGAAAATGGGGATGCGCACTGAATAAGTTTAAAACACTAACCCGAACTGTGACTTACGTGTCTTCAACGTCTTAAAAATAACGTACACATGTTTGGTTTTTTGTCGGTGTGTGCTTTTATTTCTTCACTCACTCACTGCTGGCTCTTTTGCAGAACACCATGGCTAAAGCTGCTGTGAAAGAACTTGCCACACTGCACGGCACCAAGTACAAATATGGCCCAGGAGCTTCAACAATCTGTAAGTCTTGGCATCAGAAATATGCAAAGAATCCACGTGCTTCAAAGGCAACAAATGGTTCCCAGCGTCTTTCCTTTCTATCATTTAAAACATGTGACTTTTGCCTGACAGTGAATTTTTTTAAAAATATGTAATCAGTTTCCTGTTCAGAAAAAAGGGGGAGAAATATCCCTTTCAGCCCACGGAAACATTTGCTCTCCATAAACATCTATTGAGCGTCTACCACTTGCCAGGCCCTCAACACATGCTAGGGGAGAAAGGAAAGAAGGATGGAGAGAAGGCAAGAGGGAAGGAGGAAGGAAGGAGGAGGGCTGGAACAATCTTCAAAGAACCCACAGCAGGGAAGCGGGAAGAGTAAACATTAATTGTCATACAGGAGCTAAGTGCTGCGATAGAAGGATGTCTAAGAAAAGAGCACACCCAAAGACTAATCACCCCACTCCACAGTATCAGGAATAAGTTCCCAGAATGATGACACAGAAGCTTTATCTGGAAGGACAATTGCTGGAGGAAAGCAAAGGAGGGAAGGTTTTCCTGGCTAAACAGACGGCAGTTTCGAAAGGCTACTTGAGGCTCAAGCTATTTGCAAGGGATGCAAGCAAGTGGCAAAAGAGTTAGATAGCGGCTAGACCCCAGAGCCTTGGGGCTGCAGTTCGGATTTCGCTGGGAAGGCGCATTCTGCAGGCCCCACTTTCAATTTCTACATATATTTGCCTTTGCATAATTTCTTTCTGCCCCAGGTCTTAAAGGACCAGAAATACAAAGAAAAAAGACCAGTCCCATCATCAAGGGGGCTTCAGTGCAGTTGGAGAGGCTCCAATCCTGAGGGGTTTCTAAAAGCTTCATGTAGAATACAGTTTCCTGTATTCTTGTTCGTTATTAAACTTCTCTGTATCAGATGGAGTATACTATTTTCTTAAGGGGGTTCTATCCGAAATAACCCACAGTGACATTGCACCTATTCACATACGGTGAACTTCTTGTAGGTTTTCTTCAGGCAAGTTCAATGAGGTTTCTCTTTCCATTACAGTGTAAGCCCCTGGAGGGCAGGGGCCATGTCTCTCCTTTGTCCTAGCATCTCCAGAGTTGAGCACATGGCCTACTGCTCAGTGAGAGCTGTACAATTGTTGACTGAATGAACGAATAAATGAACAAATGAGTGATTGAATAAATGAATGAAATCATAACTGTCACCAAATGAATAACTGAAGGAATGCCTAATCTGTGCCAGGCCATATGCTAGACCCTGAAGAAACAAAAATGAAGGCACAGCCCTGCCCTCAAGCTGCTCCAGTTTCATCACTCAGCAGGGTTTGGAGTCCTCTCCTCTTACCAGTCATCATGCAGTTTTCCTTATTTTTCTAGGAGATACACATCTTTTTCCCAGAAACTGTATATATTTTGTAAACAGATTACACACTACATAGCACAGTTTACCTCAGTATACAAGCACTCTGAGAAGTCTATATATTACAAATTACATACTTCCTGGGGTATTAAACACATGACTCCCACTAAGTAGACTTAGAGGTAAGACTGGACAAATTTTTAAAACAGCCCCCATAGCTTTTGTGATCCAGTTTACTAGAAAATTCGCCTACCTATACTGTTTTGTGCAGTAAAACATTTGTAATTATAAAAGAAAGCTGGCGGGGTTTTTAAATCTCCTTCCTAGATTTAAAATTTTTCTTTCTTCTGTTTGCTCATTTCAGATCCTGCTGCTGGGGGCTCTGATGACTGGGCTTATGACCAAGGAATCAAATATTCCTTCACCTTTGAACTCCGGGATAAAGGCAGATATGGCTTTGCCCTCCCTGAATCCCAGATCCGGCCAACCTGTGAGGAGACAATGCTGGCGATCAAATACATTACCGGCTATGTCCTGGAACATCTGTACTAGCCCAGAGCACTAACAGCCTTATTTCTAAATGCGCACTCTTTGTTTCTTTTCTATCCTGAATTCTGACTTTTGTTTGCCTAGATGTTTTCCAGATCCTCCTCTTTCTTTTAAGATTCTGGGTCTATTAAACTACCTGGGTCTTTAATATTGATCATAATAAAAATGAACCATTACAATTGAAAAACCTGACAGACTGTCTACTTCATTGGGGGAAAAAAGATGTGAACAAATGACTAAGGCAAGCCGTGCACAACCAATGATGTAGATCAGCCATACGGGAGTTAAAGTCCTTGCAGTGTTGCCAACCCTGGCAGACTGCAGACATGCACAGGTTATAGTGCAGTGCTGATGAGGAAGAAGACATATAAGGGGAAATCCAGGACTGTAAAATGTGGTATAGGTGAAACGATCCAATCATGGTTTAGCTTTCATCTCGGCTCACTCAAGTTACTTTCTGAGCTGTTTACCACATGCCAAGCACTTTGCTAAGCAATTGAGGACAGAGCAATGAAAAAGAAAGAAAACATTTCTGCCCTCAATGGTTGTATAAGCCACTTGAGAAGATGGACATGAAACAAATAATTATTTAACTAATTATGTAATAATTAGTGATTTAATTTATATTACCTATCTGACGTGGAGGAGGAAGCTCTCTCAGAAAGTGCTAAAGCCTGAAGAATGATTCACAGTTAGCTCGAAGAAGGGAGCACCCCTTCCAGGCCCTGTAACTATGCAGAAGCTGTAAGAAGAAAGCAAGAGAGGGTGGAACTCAGAGAACTGAGGGAACAGGGGCATGTGAAAGGGCTGAGGAGGGAGTTGGGGATCATATCAGGAAGGGTTAGAGGTCATGTTAAGGATTTGGAACAACCGATCTAAGAACAATGAGAAGCCTTAGGAGACGAATCCAAAAAAATATTGCTGCGATTTGTGTCAAAGAGTGTCCTGCCTATGGTTTCCTCTAGGAGTTTTATAGTATCCGGTCTTACATTTAGGTCTTTAATCCATTTCGAGTTTATTTTTGTGTATGGTATTAGAGAATGTTCTAATTTCATTCTTTTACAAGTGGCTGTCCAGTTTTCCCAGCACCACTTACTGAAGAGACTGTCTTTTCTCCATTGTATATCCTTGCCTCTTTTGTCATAGATTAATAAGGAAACCAAAGAAAAAATAAACAAATGGGACCTAATTAAATTTAAAAGCTTTTGCACAGCAAAGAAAACCACTGACAAAACAAAAAGGCAACCTACTGAATGGGAGAAGATATTTGCAAATGATTTGATTGATGAGGGGTTAATACCCGACTTATATAAACAGCTCATACAACTCAACATCAAAAAAATAAACAACCGGATTAAAAAATGGGCAGAAGAACTGAATAGACATTTTCCCAAAGGGAAAATGCAGATGGCCAACAGGCACATGAAAAGATGCTCTACATCACTAATCATCAGGGAAATGCAAATCAAAACAACAACGAGATATCACCTTACACCTGTCAGAATGGCTATCATCAAAAAGAACACAAATAACAAGTGTTGGTGAGGGTGTGGAGAAAAGGGAACCCTCCTACACTGCTGCTGTGAATGTAAATTGGTGCAGCCACTGTGGAAAACAGTATGGAAGTTTCTCAAAAAACTAAAAGTGGAACTACCATATGACCCAGCAATTCCACTCCTGGGTATACATCCAAAAAAATATAAACACTAATTTGAAATGATACATGCACCCCAATGTTCACAGCAGCATTATTTACAATTGCCAATATATGGAAGCAACATGTATCCATCAGCAGATGAATGGATGAAGAAGACGTGGTACATAGATACAATGGAATACTACTCATTCATAAAAAAGAATGAAATTTTGCCATTTGCAGCAACATGGATGGACTTGGAGGGCATTATGCTGAGTGAAATAAGTCAGACAGAGAAAGACAAATACTGTACAATATCACTATATATGGAATCTAAAAAATACAACACACTAGTGAATAAAAAAAAAAAAGTAGGCAGATTCACAGATATAGAGAACAAACTAGTGGTTAACAGTGGGGAGAGGGAATGTGGAAGGGGCAAGATAGGGATAGGGGGAAAAAGGGGTTATTATGTGATTATATGAAATCATGTGTGTGAAACTTTTGAAAACTGTAAAGTACTATAGAATTTAAAGAATCTTTCATTCAATAAAAAAAGAGCAATGAGAAGCCACTGGAGATGTTAAATTGTAAATGACATGATAAGAGTTTTGGTTTTTTTTGTTGTTGTTTTTTTTAAACACCAGCCAGGCTACGGTGTGGAAAGCAGACTGGAAGTGAAACAAGGTGCCAGGGACTTGTATGTCAAACATGACTTGAAGTTTTCCAGAATTAAAACTGAACGTGCTAGTAACGTTGGAGAGTACTGTGCAAAGTTCAAATTTTAAAATATAATAATATGTATTTAGATTATAATTTGGGGGCATTGCTTACTTTAAAATCATAAAACAAAACAATACCTCATTGTTTTCCATGTAGATTCAAGGAAGAGAAGATTCCATAGCTAGCATAATATGTCGAAATATCTATAACAGTGTTCCATTCAAAAACAGAATCCATTAACGTCACAATGATTTGTTTGGAAGCTGTCAAGCCAAAGAATGATTAATTGCATTAATCCTCCACTAGATGGTAGCAGTGCAGCTGCTAAAATTTGTCAGGCAACCATCTTCAAAATAAACATCATTTAAATAGGCACAGAAAAAGAGAGACCCTTAAGTGCCAAAAAAGAAATCCCCATAAATTCTTAAGCAGTATTGATGCTAATTTTAAAAACAGATGTAATTTAGCAAAATTATTGTTTCTCTCTCCCATTCTGTTTCAGTTATATCCATGTGAATTGCAAAGCTAATTCAACCATACTTACCTGAGTGAAGTTATCTTGCTGGAGGTGTATCATTCAACTCAGTTCCACAGGACACTCCCTTACCCTACCTCTAGCAGGTGCCATCAACTTCTAACTAAGGAATGCTGTGGCCCAAAGTTCAGTGCTTTAAAACAGAAATTAGCAATATACATGGGCTTTTCTAAAATTTCAAGGAATTTTTAAGAAGAATTAGAAATAGGAAAGCAAATAAAATCCATGTACCTGAGATTTCCTGCACTGGAGACATTTTTGCTATATCTCTTGCCAACTGAAAGTTAACAGCTAGCAGGCTAGCAGTGCCACTTGCCTGAGCTTCACCAAGAAAAAAGAGAAAAGAAGTTTCTGCTTTAGGCCTTCCCAGTGCAATATAGTACTTTATGCCTTCCTGCCCGGCTGACCAGAGACTCTGCTGCCTTGCCAGACCAGACATTGACCAGCCTTCCCCACACAGGAGCCTCTGGCTGTGAGGGCACCTCCCTTCTCCCTTTCTTTGGCTAATTCCCACCCTGAGAAGGACCTAGGACTGGCTCTAAGCTCCTTCAGTCCCTAACTCTCACCTCCCCAAAGCAGCAGTTAACAAACAGCAGGGGCTCGGCCCCCTGGATCTTTCCTACCTCAAACAGTGTTGCTACAAAATAGCAAGACTGGTTTCCCAGGCTGGAATATGGGAGGTCTACATATCTAGAATCACATCTCATGTGTTCACCTGCTTTGCCAGATAACCTATATGCATGGGTCAAAGAGAGAATTTCAGGAGTAGAAGGAAGACAGAGGAGCCATGATAGTTAATGATTTGGGGGCGAAATGGGGTCTTGATGAGCCTCTTAGGTCATCTCATTTGAGCAGGTAGTCACTCCCCCTCTAGCCAGGTCTGACACTGCCTGAATCACTCACCCACGTCTCTGTCCAGAAATGCCACCTTTCCTGCAACTAATAAAAGACAAGTTTCTCTGCAGCATTTTCCAGGGCAGTTTCATTTCAATGTTAAAAAATCCAATATCCGTAACTAAAGGCAACACATTTTTCTTTCAACATATCCTTTATGAGATATCTAAAGGTATTCCAGAAGTTTACTATATTTGACTTGAAGATAGAGAATTATTTGAAAGATTGTAGTAAATCACAAGAGAACTTTCACTTCCATTTTCTAGGACATTTCTTTTATAGTGGTAATGTTTGAAAAATATGCAGAAAAGCATAGTTTAAAAAATACAGTGGTATTTTTAACTGTGTCTAGACATACAAAAATCCTAGGAGTGCAAAGATCCAGAAAGATGGAAAATTATTGTCGTGTGAAGCATTCACCTTTAAATATTTTTAAAGAGATTAAATTAACCTATGAAACATCACACCATCTTACATAGTCAATTCTAAAATGATACGGTGTCTAACAAGTATTCATCCTACTCCATACATATGCCAAGACCTTTCACAAATCTTGATTCAGTAATACAAGGTTTTACTGAACTATGCCTGCTAAGAAACCATACTTGTTCTGAGAAAGAGCTCCAAAATATTCTTGAAATCCATCTATTGTACTGTTTTTCAGAGGCTAAATAGATTGGGGAGGGGTGGGAGGTCTTAAAAGCATCATATGTCTATGTCCTATTCCAGAAACAAGGAACTGTCAATATGCAACAGATATTAAGAAGTCAAAGATTATTTATCATCAAAGTCTTATCTTGAGAAATACCAGGATCCTTCAAACATTTACTTAGATACCCAAATAAAAGTGTCCTTCCTAGCTGACCTGAAAAACAGACACACAAGCCTTCTCTATATAGTTTTAAAAGTAGTCACACAGAAAAAGGCTTTAACATAGAAAGTATATCAGAATGCTAGAATTAAGAGTGACTTCTATTTTCTTCCTTCAACTTTTCCATATTTTGCTAAATTATTTTCAATGGGCATTTATTATTATTATTTTAGAATCCAAACAAAATTCCAAAAAGCAAAACTATAACATAATTTTTTTTTTCTTTAAGCAGTCCACATTAAAACAAATACAGAGAGATATTTTGGCCTTACAGGACACAGCTACCACTTTAACCTACCACATGATACATGCTGATACTCATCAGTTCTGCAGCCTGACAGTGGCCAGCAAGTGTGTTTACAGAACTTAACAATTGTATTAACTGCTTAGAGGACACAGGCATGTTTTTTGTACCTACCATCCACCAAGTCCCTTACATATGCATCTCATTTAGCCCTCACAGCCACTTGCTAGAGTCCCATGTGCATCCTTATTTTACAGATGAGGAAACCAAGGCCTGGAATGACTAGGCAGCCTGCTCAAGGTAAAGTAGCTAGTGTCTGGGAGCCACCCTGAGGTTACGTTTGTCTAACTCCAAAGTCAAGTTCTTCCTTTTCCTCTGTACTCCTGCCAAGCGCCCCCTTAGAATCAACAGAGCGAGAATTTGCCTTGGGATTTTCTAGTGCTGATAAGCTTGTCCAATGTCAAGAACATGAAGGAATTTGTAAACCCCTCCACTTCCTTACCTGCAGGGTTGCAGCAAGGGAAACCCTCTTGGGGGACCCGTCACATTGCACATCTATCAGGTGGAGAGGAATGAAGCTTTCGCTGCTATACATATAACAGGGGCATCTCCCCAACAGCATTATTTTGATAATAAAAATATACAACTATGACTCTCAGAAGTTTCATGTATGACCATCTATACATGAAGAGGTAGTTTTAAAGGAAATTCTAAGAAGTTACCTGATTAAATTCACTCAGTATATTAGGTTACCTATAATTCTGGGTATAAGTGTTGCCTTCTTCCAAATAATCCATAATTAACCGAGTTTTGTTCAAGATTAAAGACCTCCCCCCAAGACACTGTTTAAAATGGTTTATAAATGACTTTCAGTAATTCAACTTTCAAAAAGCATTTATTGGGCACCTACAGCATCTAGACCCTGAAGAGAGCAGCCCATGAACAAACATTTGAGCAACCACATTATCTTGCCCTCTAAATGTCCTCAAGTTGCTTTACGAATAGGGGTTCCCCCTGAGGACAGAGGGAGGGAAAGGGGAAAGGAGTGGGGATGTGAGTAATTTAGCAATTTCTCTAATGTTTACTTCTTTGCCAAGAGAGATACTGAGAAACGATGGCAAAAGTATAAAATCTAGACAGTGAACATATCAATGTTTTCCAGATTACTTACAGTACTTTTAGTATATTCAAAATAATTTGTAATCAAAAGTTCTTATTTTAACAATTTACAACGTAGCTTCAAAAACATATGTTTTAGAGGGGTGGGAGAGGGAGGGTGGGTGGGAGGGAGACGCAAGAGGGAAGAGATATGGGGATATATGTATATGTATAGCTGATTCACTTTGTTATAAAGCAGAAACTAACACACCACTGTAAAGCAATTATACTCCAATAAAGATGTTAAAAAAAAAAAAGTTTTGCTATTAAGGACCACCCACCAGGGTTCTGTGGCCAGATACCCAAATTCATCTCGGGTTCCAAGTGCAAATTTAAACCGATTCCTTCCATCCTTCAATTCAAGCATATGGTAGAGTAGTATTTTAGAACAAAGAACTGGGTTCAAATCTCATCATACTAGCTCTGCTTCCTTGGGCAAGTTATTTGCTAAACAAGGAATTTGCCTCTCATCTCATCTGTAAAATGGGTATTCCCAACTGTAAAAGGTATATGAGTAGCATGGAATTCACCTGTCACCAAATGGGCATTTAGTATTAGTGTTGCCACCCTACGCCCCTCCCAACTAGAAAATATGGTGGGGGGGGGATTTTGTCCACCAGAACCCTAAGAGGAAATGAGTTGCTCCTCCAGATAAGAGCTGAGGCATAAAACTGGCAGGGGGGCTTGGGACAGACAAAGAAGAACCATGAGGTTCATCCTGCCTCTGGTTTGACCGCTATCACCCTTGCAATTGCTCCTGTCCGCTTTGACAGGTGAATCTTGCCGCCCTGTGTTCCAGACTCCATGTGGGAAGAGGATTATGAAACGCTTCTTCACAGTTTACATGTTCCATCTTTTGTATTCTTAAAGGGAGAAGGTGCTACGTGTGAAGCCCAGGATGAAAAACAAGCAAACATTATAAAGGACTTGGCCAAAACCAACCAGGTAAAACAAATAGAGGGGTTTTTTAAATCTTTTCTTTCTGTTCCCTAAAACCTGCTTCTTTTGTCTTTTATTTTCAATGCCCACGGAGCTACCAAAGATAGGGGAAGGGACAGGAGCTACTTGGATAATTCAGCCGGTTGCCAGTACCTCCCTTGTTTTTATTTATTTTTCCCCAAATTACCACTTCTGTTTTCCCACCCAAAAGCTTTGCAAACAACAGCTTTTTCTAGGTGAAAGTGTGAAATAGGGAGATGTTCCTGGCACCTTTATCACGGCCTCTTCTCCCTCCCTGCTGATAGCGCCTTGCCTGCTCCATTCTCCTCACTCCCACACTGATCTGTACCAGTGGCATAATTTCTGTCAAAATTATGATAACATCAAGGTACTGGTTACCTGATAACGGCAATGCACTGGTTGATAATATCAAGATGTAACCCTTTCCAAGAGCAGGTCCATGGTGAAAGAAAACTCTTAAAGTTAGGTCAGTCTTTTAAAATCCAGTGGGCTAAAGTTATCATTTTCTCAGTTATTCAGCTGCTCCTATGCACAAGACACACTGTGCCAGCCACTCTACATACATCGTTTCAAATTCTCCATCAGACTTTCAATGTCAGTGTCAAAATGTAACTTGTTGAAAACAATAACTTAAGTTCAAAGACAGTAAATTAAATGACCAAGATGACATATCAAATTTAAAGCCAGAATGGAATCTGAGATCTAGTCAGATACCCCCTTATCTCCACATCAAATCAATCAAAAGTTCTGCCTGTACTAATTCCCAAATGGTTTTCAAATCCATACTCTCCTCTTCCTTCCTCTGTCCCTGCCAGATTCACGTCTGCCCTACCTTTTACAGGGACAATTTCAATAGACAATTACAATTTGTCTCGTGTTCAGGGGTCTAGCCCTGCCTCCCACAAAGCCAAGTCCGCATGGCACCCTGCTTGCTCTCTCTAAAGCTGGACAACTGCATTCCTCCACTTGAAGCTTTTTAGTGAGAGGCAGCCTAGTCTGGAAATAGCATGGTCTTCAGAGGTTCAAACCCCAGCTCTACCCTAGCTCTGTGTCCTTATACAAGTTACTTAACCTCTCTGGGACTCAATTTCCTCCTCTGTAAAGTGGGGATAACAGTCACACCTACTTTCTAACGTTGTTGTAAAGACTAAATGAGCTAATATTTGGGTAATGCTCAGAAGTGGGCCTGGCCGTAATACGCACCGTAGAAGCATCTCCTGTTGGGATCAGGGTGCTATTCCAAGCACTTCATAATCCCCAACCTCTGCACTCCACCCTCTTTCTCACCCTTCAAGCACCATAAACACCAAAAACTGGCCCACTTTGGCCCTACACACTTTTTCTCAGGAGGAATGCACTTCCCTCTTTACTTGGCTCACTGCTATTTATTCTTCAAGACCCAGCTCAGGCAGTACCTCCTGGAGGAAGTCCTTCTCTGTTCATCAACTCTCATGACCCAGTTCGGGTTGCCTGTCGTGCTCCTAGAACACTTGTGCTTGCCTCTGGCATTGGTCAGCATGTTGGAAGTGCATATACGGCTCTGTCTCCCACACTGAACTTCTTGCTTCTCTTTTATTAATCTCTACAACCCTGGCACCCAGCTCTGGGCCTGGTGCTTAGTAAATGCTCATGAAGGTTTACTGAGCCCTAACTCTTGTACTACATTACCCTGTTGGAACAGAGAGATTGCTATTGTGATTAGATGGCCCTACCTTTACATCACACGTTACATCTCTCACATGTCTAATTCAGGCTGTAGCTTCCTGATTCAAATAAGCCAATAAATGTTGGTTGGTTCACTGCAGCCCCCTATTGGCACATAACTGATTGACCTAGAGCTAGAGAGGAAGTCAATCACAAAACAGCCAGGTAGATTTAGACACGCCCACAAGCTTGGCATGATGGGTAGAAAGTGAGCACTTTCTCTACATTTCCAAGGATGGGAAATTATAGTTTGTTGGGTTTCACAATTGAGTATGATTTTGAAGAACACGAATTGGAATCTTCTTAAATTACTTTAATCTGAATGCTATCTTTATAGTCCCATTCACCAAATTTCTGAAAGTCTCAGCTAGAGGAAGATAAAGTGAAGGGAATCAGCAGTTGCTAAATGCCTGCATGGCCCACATGTCACAGCCGTTTCACAATCTTCACAACACTCCCAATGGAGGACTGTTAGCCCCTTTTTTAGGGGCGAGGACTGAAACTCAAAGAGTTTTAGTAATTTGCCCAAGGACATACTGCTAGAAAAATGACATGGCTAGAGATTATGCTTTCATTGGACACTAACCTTCCAGGAATTCCAGAGTTTACTAGGACATGTGGTTCTGAGGCCTGACTCAGGAGCAGGGGCAGGGGAGGGTGATGCCATATATTAATCCATATTCCCAATTAGAGACAGATGCTGTGGCTAAATCAATTGTGAAACAACTCCAATTGGCCCCAAGATGGTAGAAGCAAACGGATTAACCAAAAGCTGCTCATTCTTTTTGCAACTGTATATACTATGTCCTAAAAAAGTGATCAGTACAATAGTTTGTTTCCCACTCCCTAATATTCAACAGTTCTTAAATACATTTGCAAAAATCTCATAGGTTTATTAAGAGAAGAGTCCATACTTCAGTCACGTTGAACCTCAAATTCCTTTCATCGTGTATGACACATAGTCATTTCTTAATAAATATGTGTCGGGTGAGCAGATAAACAACTGCAACTAACACTGAGCTCATCTGCACAGCTTGACTTCTGGTATCCAGACATCACCCACCATGTAGCTGCTAACATGACAGTGGATTTCCGAATTAGTGAAAAGGAATTCCAGTCCATTCAGGCTGCCTTCGATCAAAACAGAATGCACTATGAGTAAGTCCTATGCAAATATTCAAATGTGCTAGAGACTCAAAGTCTTGGAGTCTTGAAATTGAAAGGCAAGTGTAATTTTTAAATTGGGCCCCCCAAAATGAAAGCTCTATCTATGAGATAAAATTTATAGTTACTTCCAAACAGACTAGGGAGGCCTGCTTATAAAAGTGATGAGATCAAAGTTGGCCACTCAACTTCTATCTTATGTTTGCTATGATCTGCAAGAACGACAATTACGCTATCTGCCATCTCTAAAACTCAGCCCCTGGTAAGGACAGAGTGCACGTGATCAGGCACGGACGGTTTGGTCACACTCGTCACCCCTGCCAAGTAATCAACCCAGAGCTCAGCACTACTGACAACTACCAGCACCACATTCTTGTATTTGAATTCTCCTGATACATAAAAGGAGACCCTAACAATGTTCATCCTTGAGTCAGAGATGTAGGAATGTAAAATACATAATAAATAATTAATTCTTTATGCAAGAAATTCTTCCTAAGAGAAAGCAAAAACAATGCAGTAAAATAAGACAAATCTAAGAGGAGAGAATTCTCGAATGGCCGAAGATGCAGAAATGAGTCGCTGTGGTCCCACAGAGAAATAAAAGGAAATTGAAACTTAGCACTAACCATGGGTCATGCACACGCAGTCTGGGCCCTGGGGCAACAAATAAGAAGGGAGACCAGAGATGAATATCACAAATCAATAGACAGTATAGAAAACAAAATGTTTTTTTTATACTTTAAAGTATTTAGCAATTTGATGTACTGAGGGATCCTGTACTCCCCCAGCCCTTGTCATTCCAGTAGGCCCCTTTATTAAGAACCCCACCACTCAAAACTGCTAAACACCAGTTCTTTCTTTTTGACTTGCTATTTCATGCCTCTGCTACCTAACTTACTGCTGTAACTCAAAAGGCCTTCTACTTCTGGCTCAGACAAAGATCCTATAATGTCATATTACAGAGCAGGATTTACTGCAGCTCATCATGACTGGATTGTATTTATTATACTGCTTCAATATTCCTAGTAAATATAAATACTACTGAAATGAAGGAAACACATACATAGACAAGTAAACAAAAAATATTCCTGTCTGTGGCTTAATGGCTTAAAGTCACAGGCTATTATGTGTGATCGTTTTTATCACTGTCTTTGTTTTTGTTGTTGTTTCAAGAGGGCTGTAAAACAAATGTATAAGTTAATATATGGGGAGAACATATTCAAAATTAACTTATACCAGCATTTAAACCTTTTTAATTAATATACTGATATATGTTTTTCTATGATTTTATAAATTGTACCATTAAAATTAGAAGTAGACAGTTTATAAATATACCTTCAAATCACAGAAATTAGTAGTGTGTTATGGACTGTATGCATTTGCTAAGGTCGATATGACGTCTTGTTTCCTTCATCTAAAAGAAATCACCCCTCTACCCTATATACTCCCTGGTCTCTTGAATCACTTCGCAGCCAGACTTCTCAAATGTGTGCCTCAATGATTACAATCTTCACTTTACTTCATTAATATAAACCTGACCCAGATTCCTATGATCAACTAATTCTTACACAGTATCTAGCCCAAGCTAAAATCTATTTCAGTTGGCAAACTTTGTATAATTTGGTTTGAAGAGCAAGGTAAAACTGAAGCAGTATGTTTCCTTAATATCTTGGTAATGTAGACAAGCAGCTAGTTGCTCAACACTGAGTGTCGATAGTGGAATAAATCACTGTAACAGAAGACACCCAGGCAGGGGGCTGCCATCTTTCCATTTTATCAAATAACTCACATCAGCCCTTTCTCCTCTTTGGTCCTCTCCTAGCCTGGAACAATTCTGACTCAAACAGAGATCTAAATCCAGATCCTCGCGAGTACTGTGGTTTTCACTTTGCCTTATGCCAAATACTTCCTTGCTATCTACATCAAGAACCAAAGTGTTAAACTACCTATAAAAACTAGTTTTATTGGGGCTTCCCTGGTGGCGCAGTGGTTGAGAGTCTGCCTGCCGATGCAGGGGTGACGGGTTCGTGCCCCGGTCCGGGAGGATCCCACATGCCGCAGGGCGGCTGTGCACGTGAGCCATGGCCGCTGAGCCTGCGCGTCCGGAGCCTGTGCTCCGCAACGGGAGAGGCCGCAGCAGTGAGAGGCCCACGTACCGCCAAAAAAAAAAAAAAAAAACTAGTTTTATCTAATTAGGAGATGATTTCTAGAAATTGGTCCAAATTAGCCACAGTTGTGAGAAAGCCACATAATTAGATAGTTACCTTCCTCAGAAATATAAATATGTAAAGTGATCTGTGCAGGCAAGAACTATTTAAAAGCTTGTCTCCAAGTACTAATTATATAGATAATTTTATCTGCATATTAATTACATGTGTTACTTGGTGTCAGTCAGTAACAGAAGAAGGTTCTAAGAACAGAAACATCTGGTTGGACCCAGACACCAGTCAGAATAAAACATTAAGAGGCTGGCTTGACACAATGATTTACTAAGACACCCTTCATTAGACAGTGCATATAAACCACTACTTAGTTTAAAGCATCTGTGTGATATTTTTTTTTTAATTTTCAGAAAATTAAATTACCAAGACATATTTTATTTTAAAGTAGCATATTTGCTCCCTTTCTTTCCCTTTACATTCTTACAAAATCACAAAAGGCCAAGCCTAAAAAACAAATAATATGTATATACTAACGAACCTGAACAGACTGGTTCAATAGTCTAAAAGAATGCACATCCCTTGGACTGAGCCTTAAAGGACAGACACCATATTTAGAATCAGCAGTTGAAAACCCTACTGTTTTTATTAATTTTTCTACATTTTAGATATTCATATTTTAGATACATTTTAGATTATCTCTTCTTTGATCAAAAGTTAAAATTAGAAAATAAAGAGTTGTTAATGAAGGGTAATTCAGGAAACAACAACTAATATAATAGTAAAAGTCAAATGATATAATTAAGTAAAATCTTATTAAGCCCCACATAAGATTATGTGAGAAATGTGGAAGAGATCTATACCAAACTGATCATCAACACTTCATATTAATGTCTAATTACCTAATAATGTTCAGTCAGATACAAATCCATATTCCAAGTATATGCATGGTCCTATCAAATAAGTATTTCAATCAAATAAATCATTCTAGTGTTTCATCCTATTCATTTTTCCTTCTGCTTCACATGTTTATATATTCCTTACCCAAGAATATAATGGGTATTGTTAATACCTGATACAAATATCAAAGAGATGTTGGTCATGGTGGAAAGCAGAAGAGTGTGGTAGATAAGAATGTAGATTCTGGAGTGAAGATGTCTGAATCTAGTCCCATTTAAGCCATGTATTAGGTATTTAACATTGACAGTGCATTTAACTTCTCTCCATCTCATTTTCTTCATCTTTAAAATGTTTCATAGGGGTTTCATGAAGATTGGCTGGGACCACATAATGTTCTTTGGCTGGTTCCTTTACTACTTTTATTAATTAATGCAAGTGGAGGAAAGACCACTTATACATGTGCTTACATGAGCATGTGCACAAACATGCACACACACTGTGCAACAGGATAACTAGAGACTATCATCAGCTGCACCCTTTCCCTCCTACTAAATAAACTAGTGCCTTAAAGTTTATTGTCCAACACAGAGGTATGCCTCAAATGCTGGGGGAAATCCATGTTGATAAGTGCCAAGTATGATACAAAGTAACCCAATTAGGGAGTTACTGGAGACAAATGAGATCCTGTAGAAACCTGAAATCATACTTTTTGAGTAGACCCTATGCTGCAGGAATGTGGGCATGGGGGAAACGCAGTCCAGACCAGTTTATAAGACACCATAACAATGACTCTGCCTCCCTGAAACATCCTTCCCCACTACAGTAACACACACACACACCCTGAAGCTCATGGCATCACATATACTGGCACACAGTTCTCCATTCCTTCCTTTTTGTTATGGAAGTACACTTGAGTACAATATTATATTCGTTTCAGGTGGATACCATAGTGATTCAGTATTTTTATAGAAGACACTCCATTAAAAGTTACTATAAAATAATGGTTATAATTCCCTGTTCTGTACAATATATTCTTGCTGCTTATCTATTCTTATGTATAGTAGTTTGCATCTCTTAATCCCATACCCCTATCTTTTCCCTCTCCACATCCCTCTCCTCACTATTTTGTTTTCTAAATCTGTGAGTCTGTTTCTGTTTTGCTATATATATATATATATATATATATATATATATATATATATATATTTGCTTGCTTTATTTTTTTAGATTCCACAAATAAGTGATATCATACAGTATTTCTCTTTCTCTGTTTGACTTATTTCACTAAGTATAATATTCTCTAGGTCCATCCATATTGCTGCAAATGGCAGAATTTCATTCTTTTTTATGGCTGAGTAATATTCCATTGTATGTATGTATGTGTGTTTACACACACACACACACACACACACACCATGTATTCTTTATCCATTTGTCTGTTGATGGACACCTGGGTTGCTTCCATATCTTGGCTATTGTAAATAGTGCTGCTATGAACATTCAGGTGCATGTATCTTTTCAAATTAGTGTTTTTGTTTTTTCTGGGTATATACCCAGGAGTGGAATTGCTGGATCATATGGTAGTTTTATTTTCCATTTTTTGAGGAACCTCCGTACTGTTTTCCATAGTGGGGCTGCACCAATTTACATTCCCATCAACAGTGTACAAGGGTTTCCTTTCCTCCACATCCTCACCAACATTTGTTATTTGTAGACTTTCTGATGATGGCCATTCTGACAAGTGTGAGGTGATATCTCGTTGTTTTGATTTGCATTTCTCTAATAACTAGCAATGTTGAGCATCTTTTTCATGTGCCTGTTAGCCATCCATATGTCTTCTTTGAAAAAATGTCTTTTCAGGTTTCTGTCCAATTTCTGATTGGGTTTTTTTTTTATATATATAATTGAGTTGTATGAGCTGTTTATACATTTTGGGTATTAACCCCCTGTTGGTCATATAATTTGCAAATATTTTCTCCCATTCAGTAGGTTGTCGTTTTGTTTTCTTGATGGTTTCCTTTGCTGTGCAAAAGGTCTTAAGTTTAATTAGGTCCCATTTGTTTATTTTTGCTTCTTTTACCTAAGGAGACAGATCCAAAAAAATATTGCTACAATTTACATCAACGACTATTCCTCCTATGTTCTCTTATAGGAGTTTTATGGTTTCAGGTCTTATATTTAGATCATTTATCCATTTTGAGTTTATTTTTGTATATGGAGTGAGGAAATATTCTAATCTCACTATTTTAGATGTAGCTGTCCTGTTTTCCCAGCACCACTTATTGAAGAGACGAGAATGTCTTTTCTCTATCATATATTCTTCCCTCCTTTGTCACAGATTAATGACCACAGGTACATATATTTACTCCTGAGGTCTCTATTCTGTTCTATTGATCTATGTGTCTGTTTTTGTGCCAGTACTCTATTGTTTTGATTACTGTAGCTTTGTAGTATAGTCTGAAGTCAGAGAGAGTGATACCTCCAGCTAACCGAATCCAACAATATATAAAAAGGATCATACACCATGATCAAGTGGGATTTATTCCAGGGATGCAAGGATGGTTCAATATTCACAAATCAATCAATATGACATACCACATTAACAAAAGGAAGGATAAAAAAATCACATGATCATCTCAATAGATGCAGAAAAAGCATCTTACAAAATTCAACATCCATTCATGATAAAACCTCTCATCAAAGTGGGTATAAAGGGAATATATCTCAACATAAAAGCCATTTATTACAAATCCAAGCTTGGGTTCAAGCTAGGTGAAAAGCTGAAAGCCCTTCCTCTAAATTGAGGAACAAGACACAGCTGTCCACTCTTACCACTTCTATTTAACATAGTATTGGAAGTCCTAGCCACAGCAATCAGACAAGAGTAAGAAATAAAAGTCATCCAAAGTGGAAGGGAAGAGGTAAAATTATCACTATTTGCAGATGACAAGATACTTTACATAGAAAACCCTAAAGTCTCTATCCAAAAACTATTAGAACTAATAAATGAATTCAACAAAGTTGCAGGATACAAGATTAACATGTAAAAATCTGTTGCTTTTCTATACACTAATAATGAACTATCAGAAAGAGGAAGTAAAAAAAAAAAAATTCTGTTTAAAATCTTATCAAAAAGAATAAAATACCAGAGAATAAACGTAACCAAGGAGGTGAAAGACCTATATTATGAAAACTATAAAACACTGATGAAGGAAACTGAAGATGATACAAATCCCATGCTCTTGGATTAGAAGAATTAATATTGTTAAAATGGCCATACTACTCAAATCAATCTACAGATTTAATGCAATCCCTATCAAAACACCCATGACATTTTTCACAGAACTACAACAAATAATCCTAAAATTTATATGTACCCACAAAAGACCACATATTCCCAAAGCAATCTCCATTCCTTCTTTTTTACTCTCTAAAAGCAGCAGAAGGAGGGAGTCTTGAAATTGTCAACATAGGATTCATTTTGCCTCTTCTCTGAACTTACCAGCTCCCTGATCTTGGGACTGAGGCTTCCTGGAAAGCTGGTCAACTGGACAAACCTTGCACAAGCCTCAGCAGACTAAGAAGACTATAGATCTGACAGCAATACCCAGGGATTTCACTCCTTGTGATGGAGGCACTGCTGTATATGGTTTAGCTAGAGTACTGAAGTCATACCTCTCTAAGTTCAAATCCCAACTTCTGTATCTTAGTTATATCCATGTTGGAAATCTACCTAACCTCTATAAAAATGGGAGTTATAATGGTACCCAATTAAGAGTGTTGATGTAAAGATTAAGTGAAAAATGTAAATAACATGCTGAACAGAGTGCCTGGTACATAAGAAGGACCCAGTAAACAGCCATTTCTATCATTAAATCCTCAGGGATAATTATTTATCCTTTCACCTATATTTAGGAACAATTTTTAACAAATTAAGCAAATCTTGGAGTGCTAAAATAATATTTGAGAGAAAGTAATTTGGTTTCATCTACTTAAACCTGGCTGCTGGTTAGTGGAAGGGCTCATGAAAATAACATCTGGCCATAGTTCTTAATTTCCAGCCTTAGGCTTAATTTCTAGTCCTTATCAGCAACAATCTGTTACCATTCTGATGTCTTCATGCAGCTGCATTTGTGGAAAGGTCGTATTTCAGCTCACAGGATTTTCCTTTGCTGCTGTTATCACAAGAGCTAAATTGATATGTGTAAGTCTAAAAATATTCTTAGATACAAGCTTCCTGTGACTAATTAATACTGCCGTATGCTACAAATCAACCTCTGAGACCATAAAATCTCTCTTTTCCCTGGTTCCTCTACTTCTATTAATGCAGGTGGAGCAAAAGCCACATACCCTCTTTAGAGCTTAAGACAATTAATTATGTCTGTAGAGACAACCCAGAACATAACTTCCAAACTTCTCAGACTTCATGTGAGTTTTAGTGCAACATGCCCCACCTGATTCCAAATTTGTTGTCATAATTTTTTTTGCAGAAATCCTAGATTCATCCTAGGTCAAAAGCCAAGCATACAGTGAGTTAGATATAATATGCATAATAATGTGCTTGTCAGTGATGTTAATGGGAATCAATATTCATGAGCAGTACTTGGTCTCATGTGCTAAATAAACTCTAATTAAGAGTACACCTCATTTATGTTCTTCCTCTACACTCAGATCAGTCAATCAGCAAGAATAGCACAGCTCTAGATAAATGCGAAGAGTGGAAGACACACATGACAGATCTAAAAGACATGGTTACAGAATAAAGAAACAAGGTAAACTTGATCTAAGATGGAGATGAAGGAAGAGAAAATTTCTGCAAATGAAAGATAACTGTTTTTCTTTCTCCAGTAAATGTGTGTTTTATCATTCCCCCTGTCAAACAGAATCTTGATTCACGATGTACAAGAAGAGGTTGAGAAACAGTCTGATGTCAAAGAACATATCCCAGGCAGGCACAGCTATGCAAAATACAATAACTGGGACAAGGTATAGTATAAAATGCCTGCACTTCCAAAAAGAAAAACGTCACCCTCAACATTTGTTGTCTTTTAGTTTTCTTTTATTCTAATCTCTCAAAATTGTTTTTGTTCTTAAGATTGTTGCTTGGACTGAAAAAATGGTACATAAGCATCCTAAAATGGTCTCTCATACTAAAATTGGAACTACTGTTGAAGATAATCCACTGTATGTTCTCAAGGTAAAAGTAATTTAAGAACTACAGATTCTTACTATTGTTGAAAAATATGAATGTAAGAGTTACTTTGTGACACACTAGCTAATTTTTAGACAATAAAAAGTCTTATTTCTTTGAAAAACATATAAGCTCTAGACATCCATTCAAGAACAGAAGTGCCAGGTGGTTTTACATAGAACCAAGAAAGTCCCTGAATAAACCACCTGACAGACACAGTGGACAAAGCCAGACAAGTTTCTTATCCCATATCTTTATAACAAGAGTTTATGATGTTCCTGGTGTATAAAACAGTTTTCCATCCATTAAAATTCAGTGAAACTGATGACTAAATGTCAGGAAGAAAATAAATTTAAGAATCATATAATCATAGGATCCCAGACAGTAAGTGAGGCATTTCAACTCTGTGTTGATAGGGAATTCCCTTCTATGACCGAGCTGACAATAGCCATTCAGCTGCTGCTGGATTTTTGTACATCCAAAGACATTGCTCCCTAAAGCATCCCCTTAATAACTGAGAAGCCCTTCCTTATCCTGATTTCCCATCCACTCATGCTCTCCAACCACTCAAAACAAATCTAAATTCTCTAAAATGACAGTTCTTCAAATATCCAGCCACTAACCCTCCTCCCCACTGCAAACACAACTACAAAATCTTTTCCACTCCAGGCTAAACATCATGTTTATAAAGTAAGAAAAACAAAAGGAAATGGCAGAAACAGAAGCAACTTTATAATCTTTTTCTCAGGCCAAAGGATGTTAGCAATAAAATAACAATAGATTGTGATTTTTTTAAACCCTAAAAGCAACTCTGACACTAGGAAAATTTTTTGAAAAATATACTATGAAACAGATTATGAATTATGTATTTTAAGGATACATGCCATGGTCCTCCCTGAGAAAAATATGTGCATACACAGTTACTCATTCAACAGAAGACAGGTGAAAGAATTGCTCTGATACTATGAATGAGTATTTGGACAACAAGAGATCAGTGTGTAAGTTCATGTAAAATAATATATCAAATTTATTTTTTAAAACATTGGGGAAAAGGATGAAAGAAGAAAGGCTATTTTTATGGATTGTGGCATTTATGCACGAGAATGGATCTCCCCAGCATTCTGCCAGTGGTGTGTCTATCAGGTAAATCAATTGGAACATTCACACAATTCTCTTTTGATTGTCAAGTCTCCATCACTTCACTGAGTGGCAACACCCCTTTACAAATGAGTGCAGTTCCTCTTAACAAGAAGAGCCCACATTTGGTGCTGTCAGGAAATAAACGCTCTGGATTTTACTCATCATTGAGGTTTTTATAAAATTGACACCTTCCTTTAAACTTCTTGAACTACAGCTGACAGCTTATAAAACTAAAAAACAATTTTTGGCTACAATATGGTTTTTCCTATAGTTAAGTATGGGAAATCTGAAACTATCTTTATATTACAACCTACAAACTCGGCCTTTCTTCAGTGAGTTCAAAGCACAGAACATTAGTTCCTGTTTAGATATTGAATTGGCTATGCACACATTTGGAATTTTCATGCTTAAATTTCCTTTCCAAGTGAAAAATGACTCATTTTTTTAAAAAAAGTAAATCCAGTTTATAAGTTTGTTTTTCTTCTCACTCTATTTCTATTGTATTCTGTCTCCTACTATCTTTTAACTTTCTCTTCTCTGCCAGCTTTTGCATACATCATGCCGCTGGAATATGATATCACAACTGCTTTCAGGGCAAGGATACTTTTCACTAGGAATGAATCTGCCAGTAGAACTCATTTATCCCTGCAGTTGTTTTAGTTCTTCCAGCTGAGGGCCGAGAGCTCAGCTTACTTAAGTACTAAGCTTGCTTACTTAAGCCATAAAGGAACACACAAGATAGGGCTACAAGAAATATCTTGGCTCCA
Source organism: Lipotes vexillifer (assembly GCF_000442215.2). Taxonomy (NCBI): domain Eukaryota; kingdom Metazoa; phylum Chordata; class Mammalia; order Artiodactyla; family Lipotidae; genus Lipotes; species Lipotes vexillifer. The sequence goes on along the minus strand of NW_006799025.1, from coordinate 3,350,021 downwards.
GTACAGATATACCTGGAAGAGACTTTCCAAGAATAATGAGAGATTTTAGGTAGCCATAGAAATTCCAGATAATTAGAGAAATTTCCATCTGATGTGAGAAAACAAGTTGATTGGTCAATCTACATGCTCTAATTTTTTTATTAACCAAGTGTTTTTTCTTTAATCCTACTTATAATTAATTCATGAATCTTCCCCAATATTTACATATTCCTATGCTTACAAATTCAATATATATTTACTGAAAGATGTGAGGAAAAGAATCTATTTAAAACAAGTTGCAATGCTAATTTTTCACTTGGCCTCTATCCTTTCCATGAAACGTATCTTGCATGCTACATTTGGAATGCTACAAGTCTTGATAATTAAATGATCCTTTAAAGAATATTTAGTTCAATTAATTTCACTAGTCTGAATAAGTGTCATTTTTTTCTGTCATCTATATGGGTTATTTATCTTTATGCAGTTTAGGGGAAATACTTTGAAATAATGTGACCTTGGGTAAATGGACTTAAGGAGTGGCAGTCATTACAATTATAACCACAGCTTTCCACATGGTAGCTAAACTTTATACCAATAGCTTAATTTTTTCCTACCCCTACAGGCAACCAAAACTTATGGTAAAAACAAAATTATGACCAAACTCCTGGACCGAATGAATTTTTATGTTCTTCCTGTGTTCAATGTTGATGGCTATATTTGGTCATGGAGACAGGTATTGCTCTGTAGTCTCTTGTTTGCATTTAGGTAATATATTATTTACTGACTTTCATGCACACTGAGTGTTATGCATTAAGTTTAAGGTTTGGTTAATCAATTCCAGTTCAGAAAAGTATATTTTTAAAAACTCAGTTTCAACTAAGGAAAGCTTGATTTCCTGGTTACGCAGGCGTTCTTAAAATAATATGAAATTTCTGCTGCTGAAGCTAGTAATGCAGAAAAGTGAAATAAAGCACTAATTATAAAGGAAATGTATATTATACAATATGGCAAAAATATTTCTAGCTAAGAATAAAAGTCATTTAGAGACATTCTGAACATAATGACTTCAAAACAAAATCATTGTATTCCATCAATTTGGGACAGAATCTGCAGTGGAATAATTGTATCAAAAAATAAATAAAAGAGTGACACAGATATCTGTCTTTTAAGAGAATTCTTTATACCCTGCTGTTGCTAAATAAGATTGATTTTGAGATTTCAGACAGATACTATCACAAAAAGTTATTTTCTGAAAATTATGCTCCAACAATCACAATTTGACCTGTATTATATCTGAATCTATAAATGGTGAAAGATGTAGCGAAGGTAAAATTCAAATTATAGGTAATTTCAGAACAACATTGATCATTTTTTAATACTCATAACTAATCAACAGTTTTTAAAACTAACTGAATTTTTTATCAAGGCCTTAAACTATTAATATAAAAAACATTTCTGAAAATATTACAAGTTATAAGAAAAAAATTTTTTTCTTTATATAATGGGTCTCAGGTTAACTAGATAAATTTCAAATAAAGCTGTAGACACCTGCAGGGAGAATCTGAAATGATCAAATTGAAAAATGCTAACTGAGCTTGTATAAACACTTTCATCATTCAATACTGCAGGACCACATGTGGAGAAAAAATCGTTCCAAGAACCAACGTTCCAAATGCATTGGAACTGACCTCAACAAGAACTTTAATGTCTCATGGAGCTGTGAGTAGCAGACAAGATCTCAAGGGAAATAGCTCTAAAGAGTGTTTAGACACCGAATTTAGTTAAACTACCTACTTATTCAGTAAAGATAGGTATTCCCTAAGTGTTAATTTTCTAATCTAAAAAATGAAAGATAGGGCTTCCCTGGTGGCGCAGTGGTTGAGAGTCCGCCTGCCGATGCAGGGGACACGGGTTCGTACCCCAGTCTGGGAAGATCCCACATGCCACGGAGTGGCTGAGCCCATGAGCCATGGCCGCTGAGCCTGCGGAGCCTGTGCTCCACAACGGGAGAGGCCACAATGGTGAGAAGCCCACGTACCGAAAAAAGAAAAGAAAAAGAAAGATAATCATCACTACCATGGAAGTATTATGAATGTTTTGTTGAATGCGTGGAAGTAGGAGGTAGGACTGTTTATCAAACAATCTCTTACTTAATATATCTAGCTTGCTAAAAATCAGGCACAATCCAGAAATTCTGATAATCTGAACAGAGATCTCAGGTCCCTCCTCTTCCTGATCTGATAAAATTTGAGAAATACCAGTGGTTAGAACCAACATATAGGTAGTTCTTCAGATGTGTAGTGAAAAGGTTGCAGGGAAAAGCAATGATAAGCAGAGGCCTGCTACATCAGATGATGCTGCAGCTGCTACCCAACTATTACTTTATCATTACATACATTCAAAGAGAAATTGCGACTATCCCAATTCATAAATTTCTTCTTTATCTAACTTTGTTGAAAATACCACCTCAGCATCTAATTCTATTCTACCATAATGAATATGATAATAGCACATATCCCTAAGTGAAAGCTGCCTACTGAAACAGGTTCAAGAAACTCAGGCTCAGAGAAGGTAATGTACAGCAGTCTCCAATGAGTTAGAGCTGAGGCTGAATTGGAACTGACTCCAGGCCCTGGGCTGCTTCTGATGCATTATTCCTGTGACCCTGGGAAACGGAGGGAAAATAAACAAGGCTAAGAATAAGAATATTCAAGTGGGCTAAGTCTGTTATACTCTTGAGCTATGCATACAAAGTTAGTCTGCAGGGACACTGAGGCAGCCCTGTAAACCTGGGAGACTAAAATGTTTAAAACATTTTGTGAATCCCTGTCAAAAGAAGTAAGGGCTGTACTGATGGGGGGCAGATTCTGATCTCATCCCTCCATGTCCTCTGCAGCTTTCCCTCACACCAAGGATCCATGTCAGGAGATCTATTGGGGCCCTGCACCAGAGTCTGAGAAAGAGACCAAAGCTGTCACTGACTTCATTCGAAGCCACCGAAAATCAATCAAGGCTTAACTTACCTTCCATTCCTACTCCCAGATGCTATTGTTTCCCTACGGATATACATCAGAACTGCCACCTAACCACGAGGAACTGGTATGTAGGAAAAGCCTGTGGTTTATGCACTGACACCGCCATTGACTTTCAGTCTGTTCATCATTAACAACTTGGGTTATCTTGAAAAAATTCCACATTTGAATACCAAAGAAGAGAACTAATGAAGTCTAACTTAGAGTTAAAACCATAACCTTAGGTTAATTTTTCATGTGATTAAAGTACATAGGTAATAGAATCTTTTGATATGATTCTAAGATAAAGCCAGTATGAAGAAAGGTCTAGGCTACCAGAGTAGAATTCCATTACTACACAGATGTTGCCTAGTTAAATATTTACCATGGGTCATAACATAAAACCATACACAGCAAAAGCCTAAGACAATAGCAAAGACATCTGCTATTCCTGTCACCGAGACACCAGATTTAAGGAGAGCAATTGTATTTTTATCCTCCTGATCAACTTGGAAATTACATTAATTCTTTTATTAACCAAGGAAAGAAATTTTGAAGGATTGTGAAGCTTCTGCACTAAAAACATACTCTCTCCAAAACTATGATCCACTAAGCATTCTTTTCCTTTCTGTGAAAACTAATTTGATCATGTTAGCTTTAAAAAAAAAATTCTGCATATGAGGGATAAATATTTTTAATTGCTCTAGAAAAAATAAAAGCTGTGATTCAAATACTGCCTCACAAAATTTTTTTTAAATTTTTTAGAGGTTACAATTGCCTTTCTGACTTGAGTCAATTGTTTTCAGCATTCAATTCTGAGTGGGAGCAAAGATTTGAACCAGTCATTAAAACCTTCTTTTTATATACAACAAATATACAAGCAATATGTGGCCCATAGAGCCATTTATTTAATCAATCTAGTTGAGAATCTAAACCCATGAGTTTTATTAATTTATGCAAAGGTACAGCAATGCAATTCAATCTACCCTTAGGAAAATGGTATTATAGGTTAAAAAATACAAATATACAAAACAAACCATTTTGAGTAAAGTTAAGTGTTCTTACACAGCAATGAAATTGATTAAGAAAAAAACTTACTTTTTGGTTATATACATTATACATGTAGATTAAACAAAATCTTCACTAGAGTACAAAAACGTTAGTGACTATACTCCATTAAAATGAATTCCAATAATCATTCCCATAGCACAAAACACTACTGTGTATTAAAGGTCATAAGCTGCCACTCAAGAAGAAAAACTCTAGTTTAAACAGAAGTACTTTAAAAAGGAGTCAGGGCTTCCCTGGTGGTGCAGTGGTTGAGAGGACAGGGGACACGGGTTCGTGCCCCGGTCCGGGAGGATCCCACATGCCGCGGAGCGGCTGGGCCCGTGAGCCATGGCCGCTGAGCCTGCGCATCCAGAGCCTGTGCTCCGCGACGGGAGAGGCCACAACAGTGAGAGGCCCGCGTACCGCAAAAAAAAAAAAAAAAAAAAAAGGAGTCAAGCACCTTTCTTCCCTTGGCATACTAAAATCATATGTGGAGAAAGACATATGGTGGTGTGGAACCTATGAAGACCGAGGAAGGAGGAACATGGGAGAAACTGACTTTGAGAGAGACAAATATCTGAAGCCAAAAAAAAATCTGAGAGGAAAAAGAAAGAATATGTTTTTTTAGAAGGAAGGTCAGAAGTCAAAAGGAAGAAAAGGAGGGAGGGAGAGAGGAAAGATGAGTGAGTATGAAGAAAGGGTAGAAACACGAGCTATGATATTACTGTACATAACTGATTCCACATTTAGAAGGCCTCCCGATGACAATATGTATATCTTACTGAAAATAAATTTCTCACTCAATCATTTATTTTATTTTGATCTTCAAATGCCAAATAACCAGTAAAATCGACTTTTTTAAATCTCCAGTGCATTAACGGCATTCACATGGTATCTGGTTATCGCACTCCTACTTTCCTTTCTCTCCAGGCCAAAGTTGCAAAGATTGGCACTGATGTCCTATCAACTCAGTATGAACCCACTCCACACCTGTGGTCCAACAGCATCGACCATTTGTACATTTTTCCTATTATTTATTGTGTCACTTCCCCTAATTCTCTTTTAGAGACATTAATTAAGAAAGTTATAGAATTTGTAAGTGAGGATTAGAACATCTTGGAACTGCTAATTTAAACTTTGGTTTTAACATGAGATTCTGAATTATACGTGAATCTAGGAGACAGATTCCACCCTTTTGGGGGGGGATAAGATTTTTCTAGAAACAAATTATACTGAACTTTTACAAGGCTACAAGGTCAACAGAAGTAATTACATCAAGTCAAATTTACAGTTTAATTCTTTCATCATCCTATTCTCTACCATCACTACCACCACCATTTTATCCTCACAGGAACTAACAAGAATTAACTGGGGCAGAGACAATTCTTTTTTTTTTAACCATTTAACTCTGACTGGACTCTTTCTTCCTTGGCCTTGTCCCTACGCAAGCACAGTGTTTTCCCTAGCTCCTAGGGGTAAAACGGGTAGGCCCACAGTTTCAGCCACTCTGCTCGTGTAAAGCCAGTCTCCTGTCCCTCTCACCAGCCCCTTCCTACTGTGTTCAACCGAAATCTATATGGTGGATTAAGAAAGGAGGTCACAAGGTCCTAGTTCTGCTGCTTTTGCTTTAGTGTCTGAGCACCACTTCTTAATCTTCACTATTTTTAAACTTTCTTTGTCTTTGCATTTTTTAATTATTGACATAGATTTCTTACGAGTCAGGCACTGTGCTCAGCCCTTGATTTTCACAATCTCAGTTACTCCTCACAATGTTCAATGAGGTGTGCAGTACTTGCAACTAGCTTAACTGGGATTCAATCCCAGGTTTTAACAAAACCAAGTCCGTGATCTCGACCACTGCGCATACTGCTTTCCCATTTGGTTTTTGCAGCTAAAATAACTAGGGATTTCTATTTTCAAGCAATAGAAATAAATTCATTTAGTCACCAAAGACCATTAATTCAGACCCTGTGAAGTGAGACTATTTCTCCTCAGATCCCACTGATCTTAGTTTGGAAATTCTTTAGTAAAACTCGCCTTTTCTCCAAACTGTTTCCAAGTTTAAGTTCTTAGGGCCAAACTTTACAGGAAATTCCAATGAAACTGCTCACAAAACCTTAACTTCCTAACAAAATGTAATTCCTCAAAAGCAAGAATTATACATCAGATCTCCTCTCAGATCATACAATATCTAGTATGGGGCAGGGAACAATAACAGAATTAATTCTCATAAACTTGGCCAAAGAAAATGGTGTCCTGACTTGTCCAAAAGGTGTGAATGTGGATTGAAACCACAACAAAATTAGACTTGATTTAGCCTGTGTCACTCTCTAGAGCCAAGATAGCCAACATTTTTAGCATGAAGACTGCTGTTTAACTTTTAAACATTTCATGGAACAACTCACCACCACCAAATACAACTGATTATTTCCATGATACTTTTAGAATGTGTGGATTGAAAAAATAAATATGTGCATCTGTGGATTCCACTCAATAACTCTACCTGGCCATACCTCATAAACCATTTCCCTAATCCAAGCTGAAAAAATAAACTGTAACTAGAAGTCTACACCCTCAACAATTGCTATGGAATTTGAAAATGCTTTAGTCATCACAAACAACTTCTAGAGCCTATTTACTGGAGGTTCCTTTGGTGGAATTAGAAAAATGACTTAAAAAAACAGACAAGTGGGCTTCCCTGGTGGCGCAGTAGTTGGGAGTCTGCCTACCGATGCAGAGGACACGGGTTCGTGCCTCGGTGCGGGAAGATCCCGCATGCCACAGAGCGGCTGGGCCCGTGAGCCACGGCCGCTGAGCCTGCGCGTCCGGAGCCTGTGCTCCGCAACGGGAGAGGCCACAACAGTGAGAGGCCCGTGTACCGCAAAAAAAAAAAAAAAAAAAAAAAAAAAATTCCATTCCTAGAGAACACTCATCAGCAATCACATATCAACCAGTTGTGTGCTTTAAAGGGCAGAAGAGAAAGTACAGTGACACAGCCAATCACCAGCATCCAGATAGATCTGCGGCAACATAGCCAGGCCAGGGATTCATTCCACATACAAGTGGTTGACAACAAGATTTCAAAACAGATGATAAACCCAGCTACATAAGTGGACAAAAGTAAGCAAAGTAAAGGACCAAAGGACAGACTAGAACACCAGTTTAAAATGGCGGCCTACTTAGTGGATACTGAGAAATAGCAGGGCCAGATAAGCCACCCAGATATGATGTAAGAGGAATTCCTACATCGTAAGGAGGAAAAACACACAGATTTTCTTGGCAGCAAAGAACCAAGGGTTCCAAACAGGAGAAAACTTTGCAAATGGCAGCTAGGGCATCAAAGGATTATTACTCTCACTTTCTATATATATATAAATATAAATATATACATATATATTTATATATATATATACACACATGCGTGCATGTATATACATGATGTATATTTGCATATATATGCAAATTATGAGCATATTAGAGCTATGCATTTGCATTGAATCACAATCATTTAATAAGCAAGAATTTATGGAGCACCCACCTAATAGCCCAGCACTTGGAGCTTTCAGAGATAGGTGAAAAGAGTGAAGACACACACAATGACTACTTTGAAAGAGTTACTTTCTAACTGGGAGCAGGAGATCACCAAAGATAACATAGTTCCATGCTATCATGTGTCACTTTCAATATGGGAGGATAAAGAGGAATTACTATTCTATACAACGGTGTAGTGGTATTTTTAACTCTTTTATTTTATTTTATTATAAGTTTTTTTAAGCAATTCAGATTTAGAAAGAACTGCCTCTTCCACATGGGGCTACAGCAGCTTGATAGATGTTCAAAACTTTTAGGAGTGACTGCTTTAATAAAGCACCTGATTAAATGTTTATCAAACATTCATAAGAAGCAGGCAGTTACAAAGCACTTGGTAAGAAAATAAAATAGGAGCACCCCACAATTAAAGTTTAGTCATTCCAATATCTTAATTGTCATTTAACAAGTTCCAGGATTTGGGGGAAGCATCTAACATTTACCAGTATTTTTCTCTCTTTGATTTGATGGAGACAGAAGAAAAGGACTGAGGGAGCATTTTTAAAACCCAAATTGTGGAGAGATCTCTGACCTCCAGAAAAATATGTTTGCACTTTGAAGCTACTAAACAAATAAGTTAAAACCATAAAATTTGAAACTAGGAGGAAACCTAGGAAATGATCTAATTCATGGTTCTTAAGCCTGACTTCCAATTAGCATTATCTGAGGAGCTTTTAAAATATGCAGATGATCAGGTCTTATCCCCAGAGATTCAGATTCCATTAGTCCCTGGTGGGGCCCAGGCACTTGAATTTTTTTTAAGTGGTCTAAGTGATTCTAAGATGAAACGAGGTTTGAGAACCACTGATATAAGCTAAATCCCTCATTTACAGACTATGAAATTGAGATACAGAAAGATTTCATCACTTAGGGGCAGAATAGGGTCAAAAATCAGCATTCCAGACCAGAGTCAAACTGTATACCAACTATTTTGCCACGAAGCAGCAATATTTAGATGGCACAAAAACTGATATTGAAAGATTGTGGAATACTTACATTTGCATATTGACAGCATAGCCAATCCTTTACCATCTTAGAAATAACTGAAGATAGTGTCTAGTTAGCAAGAATAGTTCACTGAATTGATAGGAATCAAGTAGCTTGTATCATTAATATCATCCATCTATGAGCCACAGAGCTGGAGGAATTAGGCTCCCTGACTTCCCAAGAATAGTTCACTGAATTGATAGGAATCAAGTAGCTTGTATCATTAATATCATCCATCTATGAGCCACAGAGCTGGAGGAATTAGGCTCCCTGACTTCCGACTATACTACAAAGCTACAGTAATCAAAACAGTATGGTACTGGAACAAAAACAGAAATATAGATCAATGGAACAGGATAGAAAGCCCAGAGATAAACCCACACACATATGGTCACCTTATCTTTGATAAAGGAGGTAGGAATGTACAGTGGAGAAAGGACAGCCTCTTCAATAAGTGGTGCTGGGAAAACTGGACAGGTATATGTAAAAGTATGAGATTAGATCACTCCCTAATACCATACACAAAAATAAGCTCAAAATGGATTAAAGACCTAAATGTAAGGCCAGAAACTATCAAACTCTTAGAGGAAAACATAGGCAGAACACTCTATGACATAAATCACAGCAAGATCCTTTTTGACCCACCTCCTAGAGAAATGGAAATAAAAACAAAAATAAACAAATGGGACCTAATGAAACTTCAAAGCTTGTGCACAGCAAAGGAAACCATAAACAAGACCAAAAGACAGCCCTCAGAATGGGAGAAAATATTTGCAAATGAATCAACTGACAAAGGATTAATCTCTAAAATTTACAAGCAGCTCATGCAGCTCAATAACAAAAAAACAAACAACCCAATCCAAAAATGCACAGAAGACCTAAATAGACATTTCTCCAAAGAAGATATACAGACTGCCAACAAACACATGAAAGAATGCTCAACATCATTAATCATTAGAGAAATGCAAATCAAAACTACAATGAGATATCATCTCACACCAGTCAGAATGGCCATCATCAAAAAATCTAGAAACAATAAATGCTGGAGAGGGTGTGGAGAAAAGGGAACACTCTTGCACTGCTGGTGGGAATGTGAATTGGTTCAGCCACTATGGAGAACAGTATGGAGGTTCCTTAAAAAACTACAAATAGAACTACCATATGACCCAGCAATCCCACTACTAGGTATATACCCTGAGGAAACCAGAATTCAGAAAGAGTCATGTACCAAAATGTTCATTGCAGCTCTATTTACAATAGCCCGGAGATGGAAACAACCTAAGTGCCCGCCGTCGGATGAATGGATAAAGAAGATGTGGCACATATATACAATGGAATATTACTCAGCCATAAAAAGAAACGAAATTGAGCTATTTGTAATGAGGTGGATAGATCTAGAGTCTGTCATACGGAGTGAAGTAAGTCAGAAAGAGAAGGACAAATACCGTGGAATAAAGACACAGACCTACTAGAGAATGGACTTGAGGCTATGGGGAGTGGGAAGGGTAAGCTGTGACAAAGTGAGAGAGTGGCATGGACATATATACACTACCAAACGTAAAATAGATAGCTAGTGGGAAGCAGCCGCATAGCACAGGGAGATCAGCTCGGTGCTTTGTGACCACCTAGAGGGGTGGGATAGGGAGGGTGGTTGGGAGGGAGACACAAGAGGGAAGAGATATGGGGATATATTATATGTATAACTGATTCACTTTGTTTTAAAGCAGAAACTAACACACCATTGTAAAGCAATTATACTCCAATAAAGCTGTAAAAAAAAAAAAAAAGTTAATTTCAAAGTGCCTTTCTTGTTGCCTTCCCCACACATCAAAATTGCTAGCGCTGCTCTTGTTTCTCAACTCTGTACTGTTTTCTATACTCTTTACTACTCTACATTTTGAAAAGGAGAAAATCAAGATCCCGAATTCGTAGCTCAACACCCACTATCTATCCACTAAGACATTCAAGCTGAAATTATACTAAGGGCAACAGAAGTGCAAAGCAAATATTTCAGTTCATACCCATGCGTCTCTAGCTTCAGCTCTTGCTTCAAATAGAATTTCCACTCTTGTTGACATAAAAGTGCGTGTTATTATGTTTAATGCCTATCAATAATATTTTTTTAAAAACACAGAAGTTAAGTCACCAGTGTCACTTTACGTGGATTTCTTTGGGATGAAACAAGAGTGTTAGCTCAGTTCAGTTTTATCTTGACTTGTTTTGACTGTATACAGTCAGTTCCTTGCACTTAATGTACCTTGAAAGGAGTAGGAAATTTTTTTCTTATTGTCAACATTTTAAGAAAATGTTAACAAAAAAAAATTATCTTGTAGAACTAAATTAAGACTTTTTATTGAGAGGACTATAGATTGACATATGGTAGGTAGTATAGTACAATGGTTAGTCACGCAAACTCTGAAGACACGTAGCTTGGGTTTGATTCCAGACTCAACCACTTACTAGCTATGTATCCTTTTTTTTAAATTGATGTGTAGTTGATTTACAATATTATATTAGTTTCAGGTGTACAACATAGTGATTCGGTATTTTTGCAGCTTATAGTTTATTTTAGGTTATTATAAGATAATGGCTATAATTCCCTGTGCTCTACAGTATATCCTTGTCACCTATCTATTTTACACATCTAGCTATGTTGTCTTTGAGTAAATTGCTTCATCTCTCTGTGCCAAAATTTCCTCTTCTGTAAAACAGCGATTGGTACTTAAATCATAAGGTTGTGATAAGAATTAATGAAATGAGTTAGTGTATACAAAGCACTTAGAAGGGTGCCTGGTATTTAGCAAGTGATTGTTATTATATTCTATAAATATATACACATATTTTGGTGGGTATCGATGGAGATAAATAAAAGGCTAAGCAGCATGTTCAACAAATTAAGTTGTATAATAATATATTCTTACAAGTAGAAGTCTTTCAATGTTGTATTTATGTCTTAATATAGTTTTTGTTTGCAAATTTAAGGTTTCGAAGATACAGAAAGTGGTATCATAAAAGAAAATGTATTACACTCAATAACATCACACAATTATGAAAAATCACAAATTACATAAATTCTCAATCACCACTATTAATCTTAATGAGAAATTTCTCATAAAGTAAATTTTTCAAAATGAAATATCAATATTCTTTAACTCTGAAATTATAGTAGTTTACTTAACTGCAAATGGAGGGCTGGTACAGCTAGAAACTGGCCACATTTACTGAAATGTCTAGCACACTCTAAACCATCATGCAAGACACAATTCCTACTTATCCTACCTCCATTGCTATAGAACTCTTATGTTCTTTTTTACTAATGAACTTAAACTCAACTCTTGCTAAAAATGGCAGCCTTCTTGATCACGAAAGCCAGAATATTTATCTCAGCTCACATGCTCCACAAACTCCCTGCAACATTGGCCCTTGTTGATATACCTTCTTCTTGCCATTCCCTTGGCTTCCTTGACACCAAACTCACCTGGTTTGCCTCCTCCTCCTTCTTTTCCACTTCGTCTCTGCTGACTGCCTCTAAAAGCAGATATTTTCCCAAAAATAGGTATTACGCAGATATTCCACAAGGTTGTCTCTTCAGGCCCCTCCTCTTCCTTCTGCTTCTTTCCTCATCAGGGAAGTACTCTCTATCCTCACAGGCTGGAGCCTGCATTTGCCACCTAGCGGCGCCAGGGTGGCCCAGCTAGGAAATCACCTTTCACCCACGCAGCAGTTACCTGCAGGGATCAGTGGGAGCCCAGCAGCACCAGGGGAACCAACTAGACGAAAACAGCAATGCAAAGGCTCTGAAAACTACATTGACACTGGAACCAGAAGTCACTAAAGAAGACCAGGGGTTGCATGCTAAACCTAAACAGGGTGACTGCCTGCTAAAGCAGATTTCCATTAAAATTTAAGATTTAACATAATAGCATAAGTGTCTAGGATACAATCAAAATCATTTATGCCAAAAATAAAGAAATGAGAGCTCAAATGAGAAAAGACACTGACAGATGCCAACACTGAGATGATTTAGGTGTTGGAATTACCTGACAAGAATTCCAAAATCGTCATCATAAAAATGCTTCAACAAGCAATTACAGATAGCCTTGAAACAAATGATAATACAGAAAATCTCATCAAAGAAATGCAAGGTATCGGGCTTCCCTGGTGGCGCAGTGGTTGAGAGTCCGCCTGCAGATGCAGGGGACACGAGTTCGTGCCCCGGTCTGGGAAGATCCCACATGCCGCAGAGCAGCTGGGCCTGTGAGCCATGGCCGCTGGGCCTGCGCGTCTGCAGCCTATGCTCCGCAACAGGAGAGGCCACAACAGTGAGAGGCCCGCGTACCGCAAAAAAAAAAAAAAAAAGTGGGAAGGGGAAAAATATCTAAATGCAAGTAGGATTTCTCTATCTTACTTGACATGATAAAACACTGATACCAGTAGACTGTGATAAGTCATCTATGTATATTGTAATACATAGAGCAACCACTAAGAAAACTAAACAAACTGATATACTCAAAAACACTATTATAAATAAATCAAAATGGAATCCTAAAAATGTTCATGTAACCAACAATAAGGCAATAAAAAGAGAAATGGAGGAATGAAAAACAGAGGGAACAAACAAAAATCAAATAGTAAAATGGCAGATTTAAGGTATATCAATAATTTACCTAAATATATTAATTAAAAGACAGATATTGGCAGAGTGGATTAAGAAAAATATGATTCAACAATACACTGGCTACAAGAAACTCACTTCATATATAACACAGGTTGAAACTGAAAGGCTGGGAAAAAGATACACCATGCAAACATTAATCAAAGCAGGAGTGGCTATATTAAACATCAGATAAAGTAAATTTCAGAACAAAGAAATTTACCAGAAACAAACAGGAACATTAATGATAAAAGGATCAATCCACATAATAATCCTGAATGTGTGCAAGCCAGTTTCACCTATGATGCTTCTGCCAATAATTTTCAAATCCATTTTGCCAGGCTCCTTCCGCCACGGTGCAGTAAATCAGAGAAAGGTGGCAGTGACCCCTGGCTTTCACCAGCCTCCAAACTCACGTTTCAATGCAGGACCCAGGCTTCACATATCCTTCTGCGCCAAACACTATGTATTTGGTAGGTGTTGTGCACAGGACTGAGGGGAAAAGGCACACAGAGACCAACTATTGCCTCAAGGACCCTGCACAAGCCCCGCCCATGGAGTCCCCCCTGCCTTCTATCCCAGGGCTGGACATGACTCTTCCATTCTGCCAAGGCTGGACATCTGACCGTACTCACCTGACTGCTCCAGCCCAAACAGCTCTGCAATGTTCTGCCGTCAGTCCCCAGATCCCTAGCAGGAAGCACCCATCCCCTGCCTGAATGATGCTAAACATCTTTTTTCTTCCTTCCTTTACCCTTTCTTTTCCCCATCACTACTCTCTCTGAGTTCCTGCTTCTGTTAATAACATGTGGATTTTTTCCAACTACCCAGATTGAAATCTCAATCATTTTCATCAAATTCTGTGACTCTTCCATTCCAATGTTTCTTACCTAGAGTCCCACCTATTCTCTCCCCAGTATGGTGACTCTACACTAGTTCAGGCTTTCACTTCACAGTACCCCCTAACTGGTCTCTCTCCTGTGCTGCCAAACAAAACATCTTTCCTTTTTTATTAGGTTTTCTGAGCTTTGCCCACCAACTCTTACTGCTCCATTTTCCAGTCCAGCTATATCTCACTGGTCCCTAAAAATGCCTCCATGCTTTCCATCCTGTAGTTCACTGGCCAGAATGCTTTTCTTCAATCTCCATCTGGAAAAATACTAGCCTTTCTTCAAGGCTCTCCCCAAATACAACCTCCATCATGAAGGTGGTATTTGAGCAGGTATTGAGCGTGAAACGCCATCCTCTTCACCAAGCATAATTGCTTTCTTCCTTTAAATCTTCACAAGATACTGTACCTTTCCTATGGTACTTTTATATTCTGCCCTATCTCTGTTGATTTGCATAGTTGACTTCTCTCCCAACTGTAAGTTCCAAAGACACCAGTAGCATCTTCTTCATCTTTGTACCCTTGCACCACCCACCCTCCACAGTGCCAAGTAAAGTGCACTGCGCATATGAAAGGTTTTAATAAATATTTGTTGAATAATCTGAAAGCCAACCCTGTCTCTCCCTACCAAAATATTCCTTCTATCGTTCTTCATCACAGCTTTGAATTTTTATCTTTCAAACCTAAAATGTTTGTATCAAACTCATTACTTTTCCTAAAACATAAGTAATTTTATGTACAAAAAAATTAGTTTTGCAATTATGTAAATCAAAATATACATAAATGCTTTTACAGTATTTACATACACTGTATGTAAGGTATGTTGCATAAACCTTATATGTATATAATCTCTAGATGTTTATATTCTCAGTCTTTTTAACAAATAACATTCTTAGTAAAATTTCACAAAAAAATTGACATGGAAAAGTTGGATTAGGGGATTAAATATATCCTTAAAATAATTGATTTAAACTTTCCTGGTCTTTTAACTATAAAATAGTTTATCCTAGCAACATGAACGGAAAGAGACCTGAACTACTAGAAAGAATGTAATTTTGCATAGCTTGTATGTGTAGTTTTCCTTGATGGGTTTTCAGTGACCAGTGACCCCTCCTCAGCTGGTCTCCTCAACTGCTTGCACTTGCTCAGACCACCTCCATCTACGACAATGTGCACCCAGAAGACAAACTCAATTTAGACTCAAAATGATCCAAGCAAAATATAATTTTGAAAATGCAGCACATATTTAAAACACGTGATGGATTCCAAAGCCATGATTATTTTTTACTTGACACTATACTATGCAGACCACTACTCCCATTCATTACTGCAATTAACTGTACATGAAATTATTTTTATTGCTAATTTTACACCAGTGAATTTCTATTTCAAGAAAGACATTAACATTTGTTTCTAATTAAATATTTATTGCTTATGTTTTACAGACCCGACATCAGGTTCTTCTTTAGACTGGGCTTACAACCTGGGCATCAAACACACATTTGCCTTTGAGCTCCGAGATAAAGGCAAATTTGGTTTTCTCCTTCCAGAATCTCAGGTAAAGTCAACTTGTAAAGAGACCATGCTAGCTGTCAAATTTATTGTCAAGTATATCCTCAAGCATACTTCCTTAAGAACTGCCCTCTGTTTGGAATAAGCCAATTAATTCTTCCCGTGCCTTTCACTAGAAAGTCAATCTTTGCTTATCCCTAAATGTGGTTTCCACATCACCTGAATAGGTCCTCTCTTGTTCACTTAAGTCCTATGTTATTTCTTTTTGCTTTTATTTACTCTCAATAGTATCTTAACAAATAGCCTTAGGTGAAAGTTTAACCAAGTTAAGTCAGAACCCAGCACAAAATATTATTTTGAGTATTTTGAAAGGTGATATACAGTGGGTCACGGGAAGGAGATGAGAACCTTCACTTTCTCCAGAACCAGACTTTCACCATGTGGCTTCATCATTTCATGTGCCAATATAATAAAAATAAAACATATTCCAAAATGCACCTTCTGTTTTTTATAAATTATGTTCTCTACATTCCTCTATTAGCATTAATAATCATGCATTAATGCTTCTTATGCATTCTGTGAATAAGAAAGAACACCTTCAATTTTTCAAAACATATTTTGCCTACACATATTTTTTTACTACAAGTTGACAATGTTTATATCTTCACACTAGCAAAAGGATGTTCTAGCAGGAAATAAAGTGGTTTATTTAGAGATGAACCTCAGTGCTTTAAACAACCAATCCAGTTCTCATCAACATAATGTACATAAAATTCAAAATAGTTTAAACTGCCATAATCAGAGGAAATTACCTGCCAAAACACCTCTTGGCAGTTACAGACACAGCCAGAACATCTGGTCAGCTGTGAGCCCTGCCTAACAATGGATAGAAAAAAAGCCTGGAAATAAAGTTGAAAAGGAAAAGAGAAAGTCATGTCGACCAAGGGCAATCGGAGTAACTTATTACCTTTATACTGTCTATAATAGTATTGCTTAAGGTAGTGTCACAAAATACCTTTTCCCTAACTTTATTCTTCAATACTTCATCATGTGACAACAGTGGCATCTACACTGTAAAAATCCAGAACATAGATGCCTGACCAGAATTTGAGGGACAAGTAGAGAGTTCCTTGACTTCTTATAAACTTACTTCTTGGAACAATCTGGATAAAATTTTTGAGGATCTTAAAAGATCCTGAGAAACCAGGTTAACAAATAATCTGAGACATTCCTGACGACTCCTTTAAGGGCCCATAAAAGAAAGAGTGCCATCAAATCTACAAGGTGATGGTATTTCTGATAGTTAGAAGGCAGGTAAAAGTTTCCCGTGCAGAATTGTCTAGGGAAAACCAATATAAACTAACAAAATTGCTTTACAGGTGGAGGAGGGAGAGGTGACAATGGCAAGAAAGTAAAACATAAAACTCTGATTATGAGATTAAACTGTCCTTATAAAAAATATAATATCTATACCTAAATATTTAGCATTCAAAACTGGCTCCGAACCCAGGAACGCAAATTTGTTCCATTAAACGTGCCATATGGGAATTATATACTCATTCACACTTACTTACTCAACTGATAAAGGACTGAAAGAAACTGTAATCTTAAAATTTACATAAATATTTCTAATTCCATTAGGTCTTTAGGTGGCGGAGGTAAAAGAGATAATCCCAATTATTGAATATCATCCAGTGTTCACCTAGTTTATAAAAGACACAAAAGTTCCACTCACCATTTTATTTGAACCTTTATGTAACTTAATATTTCTTTTCTCAATCAGACAGAAAGCATTTGAGTGACTAAAAATCAAAAATCCTAACAAGATCATTCCTTATCTTAAATGAATACCTTTTGCATGACATCTCAGGGTATTTCGCTTGACTTCATATGAATTGTGAAAATAAACATGTGAAGAAAAATATCTATCAATATATTAAAATTTAAAAACTATAAAGCTTCATTTTATTTATGGAAAAGTTTAAGTAGTCAGTGCTTGATTCTTCACTTGTCATATTTCTCATTTATCAGTAAAATGACTTGGTGCCCAAGTTACAAGTAGTGCTGTCTCTTAAAATATTCTTGACAATGTCTCACAAAAAAAATCTTCTAAGTCATCATTCCTCTTCTAGTTTTCATACCACCAAATTCACTCAAGAAACATTGTTGCATATTTTGAAAATTTCTATGTCCGTGATCTAGACATAGACCTCCATTATATGATTGTGAGACACTGACCTCCATTATATGAGAAAATGAAACATCTTACTGATTATTTGTAGCAATGCAAATAAATTTGAGTTTCCAATGGGCATTATGACTCCAAACTGATTTTAAAATGTCATATCAGAAGTACCCTCCCCATACCCTACACGTAAGTGCTCATTGCCTAAGTAAACATTAGGCTTATTGACCAGAGTTTCTGTTTCTCATTTGAAACAAACATTTATGCCTCATTTTCTTTAGATGAAAAAACAAACAAGTAATTCCCAGAGAAACGTGCAAGAAATCACTGAAAATACTCAAGTTCTCTCTATTCTCAGGTTCTACCAACTTGTTCTCACAAAGTGTTTAAATTATTTTGGTCATTTCAAATAGATGAATGTTGGGCTTTTGTGGACATGGGAAAAGATCAAAGACAGAGAACTTCTAACCTTTTACCTTTAACATACAAAATGTAAATGGGAGTTTTTCTAAAAGAGAACGTGCACTGGTTCCAAAAACCTACAATGAAATATGGTAGTATTAAACTGATGTTGATTTCCCAGGATACAAATTATAAGCAGTAGCAGAAAGCAATCTGAGTTGAACACTCATTTATATGAAGCAATGGCACCTAGAAACTGTGCCCAAGCTTATAAACTGCTAGTTGTCCCCTAAAATCTATTCTCCCCTCTTCCCCAGTAATAGGCTCCCAATTTTGAACTGGGCACATGGCTACTCAAAGGCTCAATTTCCAAACTTCCCTTTCAAACAGAGTGGCTCTTGGACTGTTCTGGCCAGTGAGTTGCAAGAGGAAACACCATGTGGCAAAGTCTAGAAAGCTAACTTCATAGACCTCTGGCATATACACTTTGGTCCTTCCTTTCTGTTCTTTTCTCTTTCTTTTGGCTGGAATACAACTGTGATGACTGAGGCTGAGCAATCAGCTTGGACCATAAAATGTTCTTGAGAACTGAAGCTAAAAATATGATAGTAGGAGCTATCATAACAGTTCCAGATGTGATCTGGATGAAAATCCCCAGAGGGTGTTATACAAAATCACAGGACTAGAAATCAGGAGGTTGGGTTAGACTCCTGAATCCACTGAATGATATTCAGCAAGACACAATCACCCTTTGCCTGCCCTCCTTACCTCCTAGATTTTTGTTGGGATTTGAGATAACAGATGCTCAACAAGGTAAGCTACTTATTTCCATTTTGTTTATATTTGAGACAAAGAACACTTATCCTAAAGAGAGTTGGCTCAGGTGGTTCCTAATTGAGGTAGGTGTCAGGTGGTACAGAAACATGGCACCATGGCTGCCCTCAGGTGTGGTTTTCCCCCCAGGGCTCTGCTATAATGAGGTACAAAGGGATGTGTGCATATGACATTTCCCTGCATGCAAAGTTTTCATCAGATTGTTACTATCTAAGGGTTATTGATGCTCAAAGGTTTACAAGCACAACTGAAAACAAAATCCAACATAACGTGAAAAATACCTACACACATAAAAATGAACTCCAACCCTGGGAACTCAGAGTTTGTAGAGAAGTTTGTTTCTTTTTTGTTGTTGTTTATTAATATTGATTTTTTTTTGTTTTTTTAACAATATTAAGAAGAAATACATAAAATGTCTAATAGATAGATGGAAAATATAAAACATTTCCAATTATCAAAAACAAGTAAATTAGACGTCCTAAAATTTTATAAAGTAATTAAAGCATGACAACGTATTTGTTACAGTACGTGGCCTGAATGTTTCCCTGCTCTATAATGCCACCTACAGTTTCCCCAGTCATTCTGACCCTGAGCTGGTGCTTGTCCAAATGTAGTATATGGAGAGTGACATCACCAAGATGGCCAAATAAGATGTCCCTCACTAATATCCCCCCCTCAACAACAACTTGGCATCCATCCATGGACAAAGGTACCTCTGTGGGAGCAACAGAATCCAGCCCCATATGCCAAGGGTAATAGACATACAGACCTCAACCCTAGCTATGGACCCTGAAGTAGTCCATGAACTGGCTCTAGCCCCTCTTGGCCGCAGTCTGGGAGCCCCTGGAGAATAATGACTTAAACAATCAGCCTTGGACTTCCCTGGTGGCACAGTGGTTAAGAGTCTACCTGCCAAGGCTGGGGACATGGGTTTGAGCCCTGGTCTGAGAAGATCCTACATGCCACAGAGCAACTAAGCCCATGTGCCACAACTACCGAGCCTATGCTCTAGAGCCCACAAGCCACAACTACTGAGCCCATGTGCCACTACTACTGAAGCCTGTGCACCTAGAGCCCGTGCTCTGCAACAAGAGAAGCCACCACAATGAGAAGCCTGCGCGCTACAAGGAAGAGTAGCCCCTTCCTGCTGTAACTAGAGAAAGCCTGAGAGCAGCAACAAAGACCCAATGCAGCCAAAAATAAATAAATAAATAAATTTTTAAAAAATCAGCCTCTTACCTTGTGAAAATCCAGCAGTTCAGTGGAGAAGTTCTAGCCATTGAACCACTGGAGCAAAAAAATCCAAGACTGGACACATTGGAGAGGGTAAGAGGAATAGTTTGACTTTACTCTCATCACCTCTCCCCCAAGGTGGCACAACTCAGCCTAAGAGAGCCCTTCTTGGCCTGCAATTTCTCCCACAGAGGAACAGGAGAGCATGTGAGTGAGCACCTGGCTTCCCCAGCTATACGGGACACTACCAAAGAGGCCCATTTCTCTCTCATCTCATCCAGAGTACTGAGTCATGAGCTGCACAACTGCAAGCAGTGAGCAGCTGGGAGAACAGGAGCCAGGGCTTGGGACATATCAAAGGGACATGAATGATACTAACCATATCACAGATTCCATCATAGAGACCTGCCTAAGAGTCACTGGGATGCCCTGCCTGCAGATTCCCCCCAACCAGCCCAGTCACTCTGAGCTCTTCACAAAAACACACACACACACATACCCACACCCCATGGCCGGCTCCCTGTGTATGCTTCCAATAGTTGTGAGAGCAACCTTTGGCAGACAGATAGTGAGCACATGCTCAAAGCAGGCCTGAATCTGAGGGCCAAAGAGAAACCACAAACTTGAACTTTTAGCACTTCCCCTGGGAAAGTAAAAAAGGAGGCTGTCAGCACCCAGCCTGGTATATTGCAGGATCAAGAGAAGGCATACAAGCTTAAGAATTCTGCCACAAGATGGAGTAAAAAGTGTGGGGCTGCCACTATCTACAGAAAGTCTGAGAAAGTCTCAGGATTTCTAGAATGGCTGAAGGAAGGTTATTTCTCTCCTACTGTCAGTCAGTAAGGACTGGAGGAAGTGACTGCTACTTCAAATGTGTAGAAAGCAACAGAAAACTACAAGGAACATGGAAAATCAAGGAAACATGACACCACCAAAGGAAAACAATAATATTCCAGTAACTCACCCCAAAGACATAGAGATCTGCAATTTACCTGATAAAGAATTCAAAACAGCTGTTTAAAGGAAGCTCAATAAGCTACAGGAAAACACAGAAAAATAATACAATGAAATTAGGAAAACAATATATACAAAAAATGAGAAGTTTAATAAAGACAGAAATTGTAAAAAAAAAAAAAAAAAAAAAAAAGAACCCAACAGAAATTCTGGAGCTGAAGAATACAATGAATGAAATGAAAAAAATGCATTAGACAGCATCAACATCAGAATGGATCAAGCAGAAGAAAGAATCTGTGAAGTAGAAGACGAGAACTCTGAAATTCTCCAGCCAGAGAAGAATTAAGAAGAAAAAATGAGGGCCTACATGAATTATGAAATGCCATCAAGAGAAGCAATCTGCAAATTACAGAGTCACAGAAGAAGAGAGGGAGAAAGAGGCAGAAAATTTATTTAAAGAAATAATGGCTGAAAACTTCAAAATCTGAGGAGAGATTTGCTCACCCAAGTTCATGAAGCTCACAGGTCCCCCAAAAAATTCAACTGAAAAAGATCTTCTCCAAGACACATCATATTGATAATAAAACTGTCAAATATCAAAGACAAACATAATCTTAAAAGAAGCAACAGGAAAGAAACTTGTAATTTACAAGGGAATCCCCATAAGTCTATTAGTGAATTTCTTCCCAGAAAACTTACAATCCTGGAGAGATCAGAATGATATAATCAATGTGCTGAAAGAAAAATACTGCCAACCACACATACTTTGTCCAGAGAAGTTTTCCTTCAGAAATGAAGGAGAGATAAAGACTTCCCCAGACAAACAAAAGCTGAGGGAGTTCATCACCACTAGACTTTACTTACAAGAAATGGTGAAAGGAATTCTTCAAGTTGAAATAAAAGGACACTATTAGCAACATGAAAACATATGAAAATATACAACACACTGGCAAAGGTAAGTATATAGTCAAGTTCATAATACTCTCTCTAATATCGTGGCATATTAACCTACTTAACTCTAGTAAAAAAAGATTAAAGGACAAAAGTATTAAAAATAACTACAGCTACAATAATTTGTTAATAAATACACAATATAAAAGAGGTAAATTTTGACATCAAAAACATAAAATGTAGGGAATAAAAGGGTAGAGTTTTTGTATGCAACTGAAGTTAAGTTGTCATCAATATAAAACAGATTGTAAGGTAGTTTATGTAAGCCTCATGGTAACCACAAAGCAAAAACCTACAGTAGATACACAAAGGATAAAGAAAAGGGAATTAAACCATACCACTATGGAAAATCATCAATTCACAAAGGAAGACAGAGAGAAAAAAGGAACAAGGGAAGTACAACACAGCCAGAAAACAATAATTTGGCATTGTAAGCACTTATCTATTAATAATTACTCTAAATGTAAATGAATTAAATTCTACAATCAAAAGACAGAATGGATAATAAACCAAGACCCAACTACATGCTGCCTATAAGAGATTCATTTCAGCTTTAAGAACACCCACAGGTTCAAAGTGAAGGAACGGAAAAAGATATTCCATGCAGATGGAAACCATTTAACTCAAAATGGATTAAAGACTGAAACATAAGATGTAAAACCATAAAACTCCTAGAAGAAAACTTAGAGAAAAGGCTTCTTGACATTGGTCTTGGCAATGATTTTTGGGATATGACACCAAAAACACAAACAATAAAAGCAAAAATAAATAAGTGGGACTACATCAAACTAAAAAGCTTCTGCACAGCAAAAGAAACAATCAACAAAATGAAAAGGCAACCTGTAGAAATGGAGAAAATATTTGCAAACCATCTATCTGATAATGGGTTAAAATCCAAAATATATAAAGAATTACACAACTGAATAGCAAAAAAAACAAAAACAAAAAACCCTCAAAATATCGAATTAAAAAATGGGCAGAGGACCTAAATAGACATTTCCAAAGAACACAAACATATGGCCAACAGGTACATGAAAAAATGCTTAGCATCATTAATCATCAAGGGAAATGCAAATCAAAACCACAATGAGATATCACCTCACACCTGTTATAATGGCCATTACAAAAAAGACAAGAGATAACAAGTGTTGGTGAGGATGTGAATAAAAGGAAACACTTGGGCACTGTTGGTAGGAATGTAATCAGTACAGCGACTATGGAAAGCAGTATGGAGGCTCCTCACTGTATTAAAAATAGAACTACCATATGATCCCCCATCTCTGTACACATCCAAAGAAAAAGAAATCAGGATCTCAAAGAGAGATCTGCACTCCCATATTCACTGCAGCATTATTCACAGTAGCCAAGAAATGGAAACAACCTAAGTGTCCAGCTATAGATGAATGGATAAAGAAGATTATTCATCCATGAGAAAGAAGAAAATCCTGCCATTTGTAACAACATGGATGGTCCTTGAGGGCATTATGCTAAGTGAAATGAAGTCAGATAGAGAAAGACAAATACTGTATATCACTTATATGGGGAATATAAAAAGCCAAACTCATAGAAACAGAGCAGAATAGTGAGAGGTTGCCAGTCACTGGGAGTTAGGGGAATGGGGAAATATTGGTCCAAGAGTACAAACTTCCAGCTATAATATGAATAATTTCTAGGGATCTAATGTACAGCATGGTGACTACAGTTAACAATATTATATCACATACTTGAAAGATGCTAAGAAAGTAAATCTTAAATGTTCTCATCACAAAAATAACACGTAATTATGTGAGGTGATGAAGGTGTTAACTAACCTATTGTGGTGGTCATTTCACAAAATATACACATATCAAATCAGCAGGTTGTACACTTTAAACGTACACAGTGTATGTCAATTATATCTCAATAAAACTAGGAGGCGAAAAAGAAAAAATATTTGGCCCTTATAGATGCTGTAATATTTTTAACTGCACATGTTACAATATTATGTAATATTTACATACTTTTGTAATATTTACAAACTTACCCTCAAAAACAAAAATAACCTATTGAAATGGGAGAAGAAGCAGTATTCTACCACTCAGGGAAGAGAGAACTTACACAGAATTATAGGAAGTTCAGATTACCTCTGGTGGCAGAGGACACCTCCTTTTCATTCAACTAGTGACAAAGAGAAAATTATTTGTGAAACTCAAATTAGGAGTAACAAATATATTTGACCTTCTAAATTAGAAGGTTTTATTATGTAAAATCACAGCAAAAACAACAAATTTTACTAAATAGTGCAACTAAGGAATACATGGCAATTTTTCAGACTATCCTTTATACTTCTTTCTCCTTTCAACACAATGGTATTTCATGATTAAAATACCAAGCCATCTTTCTATAATGAGTAGAAATGAGTCATAATAGCATCTTGAAAATTTCGGCAGCATATAGGCTACTGTCAGAAATTCCTTAGGCAAAGCTTTTGGGACTCTCTCTTGCATTTCACTGTCACAAAATCCATTATACCAGGAGAGATCTCAGCCTGCCTGAGTAGCATCTATCTGAGGGTTATAATTTTGTCATAAAAATTTACTCTCACATGAACTTAGCATAAAAGGTCTCCGTCCAGAAAATAGGAATTGAAATGGATGTATTATCACTCCAACTGCTTTTTTGCTCACTTATCCTTCAATTACAAGCCTTAAGTTCACTGGTGTCAAGAGAGGTTAAACCAGCAAAATGTAAAACAATTTTTGAAATATGTGAGGGAAATTTGACACTTAATGTTCCAAATGCATTATTATTGCCATGGTATCACTGAAATGTGCTATTGATTCATTTTACATCATGGATTGGAGGCTTAAAAGACTATTCATGAAACAAAGAAAAAATCCATATATGTATCATTTCATATATAAAAGAAATTGCAAGAACATTGGTTTCTCTTCTTATTTAAAAAGTCTCCAATTTCTTTTTTTTAATCTCTGCTTTGCAAAACAAATTTCAAGAGGAAATCAAATTTAATGGGACAAAGAGAGGGGAGGTGAGAAGGAAAAATTGGGGGAATTGTAATCATACTGGCAGTAATGATCATATGAAAAGTAACATCTGCATAGCACTGGATAATTTACCTTCACTTGCATGTCTGCATTTGATCACGCCAACTCTGAGACTGAGCTGGGGGGAGGCTAGTATTATCTCCACTTTATGTACTAGAAACCATGGCTCTTAAGTGACTTGCATATATAAAGTTGCAACTTGAAACTAGACCTTCACACTTAAAAATTCAAATTCATTTCCTTAAACCACACTGCCCAATGGTCATCACTTTCCTAGAAGGAGAGAGCGAAAGAGGTTATATAATTTGTGAGTCATCAATTGAGGTTCTAATTCTCCAACCCTGCCAAAGGTATCAATATATCTTCTTAACAACCCATCAGACTCTCTTTTAAATGGTTTAGACTTGAACATGTATTGGAATCACCTGGGAAGCTTACTCCAGTACAGATTGCTGGGCCCCTTCCCCAGAGTTTCTGAAACATTAGATTTGGGGTGGAGCACAACAATTTTCACTTTTAACAAGTTTTCAGATAATGCTGATGCTGCTGGTCCAGGAATCACACTTTGAGAAACACTGATATAGAATAATTCTAAATGTTCTAAAATAAAAATAACTATTTTTCAATGATTGTTTTTCTCAATAATTATGGTGATCTTTATTGAAGTGCGCAGTTTATTTGCAAAAGTAATTTACTCATAGGTTTTATCTTCAATTAAAATTGTAGACAAATCAAATAGATGAAATGGGGATAATATTTCCATTTCAATTTCTATCTTCCCATAAAAATGTTTGTAAATAAGTATTTGAACAAAGATTTACACATTTCAAATCCATTACATATTAAAACAGTTTAAAATATACATAAATAAATAAGAAAGGGTCCCTCCTTTGAAATTCTGTTGATTTTACAGATTTTAACTGGCATTATTTTTTACTATTTATATTTATAACATATTTTTATTTATCAATTTATTGAATTTTTAAATGTTTAAAGTTTTTAAGTTAAAGTCATATCCAAATCCATTTTTAGAACATAAAAATAACATTTCTGGGCTTCCCTGGTGGCGCAGTGGTTGAGAGTCCGCCTGCCGATGTAGGGGGCACAGGTTCGTGCCCCGGTCTGGGAGGATCCCACATGCTGCGGAGCGGCTGGGCCCGTGAGCCATGGCCGCTGAGCCTGCGCGTCTGGAGCCTGTGCTCCGCGATGGGAGAGGCCTCAACAGTGAGAGGCCCGTGTACTGCAAAAAAATAAATAACACTTCTGCCAAGGCCCAGGTTCACTATGGCTATATCCAAATGAGGAAACTCTGGTTTGGTTTGGACTAAAAAATCCTTCAGCAATGAGCAGTAGCTTTCTTAATAGTAAAACTGAGCAAATTTTATGAGAACTATCTGCAGAAGTCTTCCTGGAGTTAACAGCATTTGCTTCAGTGAAGACTTAAGGGGAGGATTCCAGCTGATATGGTTCTTTGGCTGTCACATAAAAAGCTCAGACAGGGTGATGGGATAATCTGAGGACTTTCTTATGTTCTGGCAACCCTTGATGTTGCCACTGGACAAAGCTCAATTGAATCTGCTGCAATTAATCTTTTTCAAAGACAGAGAAATGAAGAAAGGTAAAGAACACATGTCTAGTCATTTTTGCAGAAGACTAGGAAAAAAGGGTCAGGAAGAAAAAAGTAATAAAATCAGAATCTTCCCTAGCCACTTCCCCGAACACCCACCTTCTCCCAGAATTATTTAAATATTCTGCCTCTAAGCTTCATCTTAACCCAGCTGTCCGTTTCATTTGGTCTACAAAAAGCAAGGCTTTGAGATGAGTCAACTTTCCTCAGACTGTGGATCAGGGTAGCCTCATGATTCTGGTGTGTCTAGTATATTCCTATTTACTGCTTATTGATTTTTTAATTAAAATAACATTGTGGAAGTTAAAGATTTTTTATTCCCTTATCTTATTCTAAACCAAATATGCTGCTGATATACATTTTGAAAGACTAATAATACAGGAACAACATTTGAATGTACAGCAGATGTAAAGGAACACACAAGGACTCTGAAGTCACTCAAACACAGGTCTAAAGAGAGGCTTCACCACTTACTAGCTATGGGCCATCTGTGAAATTCAGGTAATGCTACCTATGTCACGAGGTTACTGTGAAATTTTTTAAATAACTATATAAAACGTAAGGGTGACCAATTCTTCTAGTTTGCTCAGAAGTGAAAGGTTTCCCAGGATATGAGCCTTTCAGTGCTAAAACCAAGACAAGTCCTGGGAAAACTGGGACAGTTGGTCACTGACTTCTACTGAAATGCTTCTCAAGCAAAAATAAACATTAGGACGCCTCGCCTTCCAATTCTTGAGAAAGCTACTTCACCAGATAAAATATATGTCAATATTTATTAGTAGTTATCACTGTTATCAGATGTTCAATACTTTACATGAATTATACCAGTTATTCTTTAAGTTACCCCTAGAGCTAAATGCCATTTTAATCACTCCCATTTTGACAGATGCCAAAATGGAGGCGCGGAGCAGCGGAATGCCCTACTCAAGGTCACAGGGCTAATAAGTGGAACAACAGGCATTCAACTTCTGGCAGTTAAAATTTTAAATGTGCACACTGAATTTCTACTCAGCATCACCTGGGAGCCTGACAGAAATGCAGACTCTCAGCACCACACCTACCCTAAACTAACTGACCCACAATCTGTACTAAAATACTATGCTATAGTGCCTGAGATGCTTATAGCTGGAAAGAATTTTAAATCGTGAGCTTTAGATAACATGAGCAAATTCTCAGACCATGCCCCTAATTTGAGAGGTCACAAATCTGAAGCCTAGAATTTCTAAAAGACCCACAGAGACTTAGTGAAGGAAACTAAAGTTGAACTAAAGTAGAACTTGCATCTCTGGAAGTAGACAAAAATACTAAGCACTCTTGAAACTGAAATAAACCCAAGCAGTGCTTTCTTAAAGCACAGGTTTCAGGGGGTTTCCCTGAAAATACATCTACTTTGAACATGACCAAAACTATACCTTTCTTCTAATACAAATGCATCAGGAAGTGCGGACAGTAGAGACCAAAACATCAAACCATTTTGAAAAGAAACTTTCAGCTGATCTACTTTTTGTGCTGTGTAAGTTCTTGGCTTTCACATAAAACTGAAAATAGCAAGGAAATTCATAATTAGGAGACTTGCTTATGTTTAGCACAGATTTAGAGTTTTGAATATACATATAAACTAAGTACTGATAGCCTCATCCACCAGAGGGCCAACAGCAGAAGCTAGAAGAACTACAATCCTGTAGCTGTGGAATAAAAAACACATTCACAGAAAGACAGACAGGATGAAAAGGCAGAGGGCTATGTACCAGATGAAGAAACAAGATAAAACCCCAGAAAAACAACTAAATGAAGTGGAGATAGGCAACCTTCCAGAAAAAGAATTCAGAATAATGATAGTGAAGATGATCCAGGACCTCCTGAAAAGAATGGAGGCAAAGATCGAGAAGATGCAAGAAATGTTTAACAAAGACCTAGAAGAATTAGAGAACAAACAAACAGAGATGAACAATACAATAACTGAAATGAAAACTACACTAGAAGGAACCAATAGCAGAATAACTGAGGCAGAAGAATGGATAAGTGACCTGGAAGACAGAATGGTGGAATTCACTGCCATGGAACAGAATAAAGATAAAAGAATGAAAAGAAATGAAGACAGCCTAAGAGACCACTGGGACAATATTAAACGCAACAACATTTGCATTATAGGGGTCCCAGAAGGAGACGAGAGAGAGAAAGGACCCAAGAAAATATCTGAAGAGATCATAGACAAAAACTTCCCTACCATGGGAAAGGAAATAGCCACCCAAGTCCAGGAAGTGCATAGAGTCCCATATAGGAGAAACATGCTGAGACACACAGTAATCAAACTGGCAAAAATTAAAGATAAAGAAAAATTATTGAAAGCAGCAGAGAAAAAATGACAACATACAAGGGAACTCCAAGGAGGCTAACAGCTGATTTTGCAGCAGAAACTGTACAAGCCAGAAGGGAGTGGCATGATATACTTAAAGTGATGAATGGGAAGAACCTACAACCAACATTACTCTACCCAGCAAGGATCCCACCCAGATTTGACGGAAAATCAAAAGCTTTACAGACAAGCAAAAGCTAAGACAATTTAGCACCACCAAACCAGCTCTACAACAAATGCTAAAGGAACTTCTCTAAGTGGGAAACACAAGAGAAGAAAAGGACCTACAAAAACAAACCCAAAACAATTAAGAAAATGATCATAGGAACACACATATCGATAATTACCTTAAACATGAATGAATTAAATGCTCCAACCAAAAGACACAGGCTCACTGAATGGATACAAAAACAAGACCCATATTTATGCTGTCTATAACAGACCCACTTCAGACCTAGGGACACGTACAGACTGAAAGTGAGGGGTTGGAAAAAGGTATGCCATGCAGATGGAAATCAAAAGAAAGCTGGAGGGCTTCCCTGGTGGCGCAGTGGTTGAGAGTCCGCCTGCTGATGCAGGGGACACGGGTTCGTGCCCCAGTCCGGGAAGATCCCACATGCCGTGGAGTGGCTGGGCCTGTGAGCCATGGCCACTGAGCCTGCACGTCCAGAGCCTGTGCTCCGCAACGGGAGGGGCCACAGCAGTGAGAGGCC
>NW_006799025.1:3317869-3320042 GCF_000442215.2 Lipotes vexillifer | reverse complement strand
AAAGCTGGAGTAGCAATACTCATGTCAGATAAAATAGACTTTAAAATAAACAATGTTACAAGAGACAAGGAAGGACACTACATAATGATCAAGGGATCAATCCAAGAATAAGATATAACAATTATAAATATATATGCACCCAACACAGGAGCACCTCAATACATAAGGCAACTGCTAAGAGCTATAAAAGAGGAAATCAACAGTTACACAATAATAGTGGGGGAATTTAACATCTCACCTACAAAAATGGACAGATCAACCAAACAGAAAATTAATAAGGGAACACAACCTTTAAATGACACAATAGACCAGATAGATTTAACTGATATTTACAGGACATTCCATCCAAAAACAGCAGATTACACTTTCTTCTCAAGTGTGCACAGAACATTCTCCAGGACAGATCACATCTTGGGTCACAAATCAAGCCTCAGTAAACTTAAGAATATTGAAATCATATCAAGCATCTTTTCTGACCACAACACTATGAGATTAGAAATCAATTACAGGGGAAAAAAACGTAAAAATCACTAACACATGGAGGGTAAACAATATGTTACTAAATAACCAAGAGATCACTGAAGAAATCAAAGAGGAAACCAAAAAATACCTAGAGACAAAGGACAATGAAAACACGACGATCCACAACCTATGGGATGCAGCAAAAGCAGTTCTAAGAGGGAAGTTTATAGCTATACAAGCCTACCTCAAAATAACAACAAAAATCTCAGATAAACAATCTAACCTTACACCTAAAGGAACTAGAGAAAGAAGAACAAACAAAACCCAAAGTTAGCAGAAGGAAAGAAATCATAAAGATCAGAGCAGAAATAAATGAAATAGAAACAAAGAAAACAATAGCAAAGATCAATAAAAATAAAAGATAGTTCTTTGAGAAGATAAACAAAACTGATAAACCATTAGCCAGACTCATCAAGAAAAAGACACAGAGGACTCAAATCAATAAAACTAGAAATGAAAAAGGAGAGGTTACAACAGACACCACAGAAATACAAAGCATCCTAAGAGACTACTACAAGCAACCCTATGTCAATAAAATGGACAACCTGGAAGAAATCGACAAATGCTTAGAAAGGTATAACCTTCCAAGACTGAACAAGGAAGAAATAGAAAATGTGAACAGATGAATCACAAGTAATGAAATTGAAACTGTGATAAAAAAATCTTCCAATAAACAAAAGTCCAGGACCAGATGGCTTCACAGGTGAATTCTATCAAACATTTAGAGAAGAGCTAACACCCATGCTTCTCACACTCTTCCAAAAAATTGCAGAGGAAGGAACACTCCCAAACTCATTCTATGAGGCCACCATCACCCTGACACCCAAACCAGACAAAGATACTACAAAAAAAGAAAATTACAGACCAATATCACTGATGAATATAGGTGCAAAAATCCTCAACAAAATAATAGCAAACAGAATCCAACAACACATTAAAAGGATCATACACCATGAACAAGTGGGATTTATCGCAGGGATGCAAGGATTCTTTAATATACGCAAATCAATGTGATACACCATATTAACAGATTGAAGAATAAAAACCATATGATCATCTGAATAGATGCAGAAACAGCGTTTGTCAAAATTCAACACCCATTTATGATAAAAACTCTCCAGAAAGTGGGTACAGAGGGAACCTACCTCAACATAATAAAGGCCATATATGACAAACTCACAGCAAACATTGTTCTCAATGGTGAAAAACTGAAGGCATTTCCTCTAAGATCAGGAACAAGACAAGGATGTCCACTCTCACCACTATTATTCAACATAGTTTTGGAAGTCTTAGCCACGGCAAACAGAGAAGAAAAAGAAATAAAAGGAATACAAATTGGAAAAGAAGAAGTAAAACTGTCACTGTTTGCAGTTAACATGATACTATACATAGAGAACCCTATAGATGCCACCAGAAAACCACCAGAGCTAATCAATGCATTTGGTAAAACTGCAGGATACAAAATTAATGCACAGAAATCTCTTGCATTCCTATACACTAACGATGAAAGATCAGAAGGAGAAATTAAGGAAACAATCCCATTCACCACTGCAACAAAAAGAATAAAATACCGAGCTTCCCTGGTGGCACAGTGGTTGAGAGTCTGCCTGCCAATGCAGGGGACACAGGTTCATGCCCCAGTCCAGGAAGA